>NW_006922237.1:978679-980419 GCF_000298275.1 Orycteropus afer afer
TCCTCAATAATTTTCCTTAATATAATTCTAGTTCTTACAATCCTACTAAGGAAATTAATGTCTTAGTTTTAAGATTGTATTATATTTCAGTATGCTATTTATTGTATGAGCAGCATTGTTAACTTAATTAGTAACAGTGAGAGCTGAGGAGAAAATTTCGGTAAGCTTTGGTTGAAAACCAAGGTATGAGACTAGGGCTGAAAATGCGTACTATAAAAGTGAAGACAATTTGAGAACTACGGGTAAAGATTAATTGTAGAAATTTTGGCCTAAAATTATGAAGAATTTGTTGGACTATACTGTTGGTATCATCTTTTCTTTAACACCCTAACAACCTAAGTTCACACCAGGTTTGGTCATACCTTACTACAGTGGTTCCAGTTCATGTAATCAGATCCTATTGGTCTGATGTCATTTTCATTAAAAGAGAGTCTCACTAATCATATATTATTTTCCTTGACTAGCTATTAAAATCTGCCTTTGATGGAAGGAAGAGATTCAGCTAATGGATGAAGAAACTCTGAACTCAAAGTAGTTTAAAATTTCTAAGTGGTATTTTATTTTCTCAGAGTGATTTTTTTTTTAACTGATTTTTTCCCCCACTAATATTTGGATAATAACATATACCATTAAAATCTCTATAATTTATAAAGGAACATTATTTTCCATCATTATTGTTTTAAGGACAAGTTTTCCCATTTTATTCATGCTTGAACAAATACAATGATTGACCCCTCCCCAAGTTACAAACATATTGTGGCATACTGCAATAATAGACCACTGGTCTCAACTTGTTATCTCCTTATAAATCACATTCTCTAGATCGATTAGTCCCTATCTGGGCAATTCATTGGTTTGGACAAAAGGCTTGTTTCAGACAGATAAAAGAAATAGAACCTACCTCCTGCTTAGAAAGTTAAAGTAATGTGACTTATTGACTACTGCATATATTCAAAATTGAATGTATTCAATACTGAGTATTGAATACTGTGTAAAACTTTAGTATAACTCTGTCTTCTACTTTGCCTTTTGAGGGATTCCCTCCTGGCAAAACTTTGTGGTACACTCAAGTTTGCTGTTTTCATTGATTTAGTGTAAGACTGAGAACTCTGTATTTTTAAATGTCAGTACGTAATTCTCACTAATGAAACACATAACCAAAAAACAAACTCACTGCTATCAAGTTGATTCAAAGTCATAGTGACCCTTTAGGAAAAGCATAGAACTGCCACATAAGTTTCCAAGATTGCAAATCTTTACAGAAGCAAGCAGCCGTATTTTTCTCTCAGAGTAGCTGGTGAGTTCAAGTAAACAACCTGCTGGTTAGCAGCCAAATCTTTAACCACCATGCCACCAGAGCATTTTAAAATAAATAAGAAAGCAAATTATATAAAAATATTTCAAAAAACCTTTACTTAAGCCTATTGAAAATAACCTTCTTTGAAAATATTAGACATAACTAGTTTTTATTTTTTATGCCTCCTCATAGAATCCGTTAATTTAAGGTTAATGCCCCTTCCATTAGTCAGAACAACTTAAATACAACATTTGCTTGTTCACATTAAAAAAAAAGGATATAAATTTATGTTTATTTCCTTAGTTGTTATAGTCATAGAGGATAAGAGTTACATTCTTTGCAAATATTATTATATATTGCATTGTTGTTGTTGTTGTTATGTGCCGTCGAGTCAGCCCTGACTCATAGCGACCCCTCCTTGGGTTTCCGAGGCAGTATCACTA
>NW_006922237.1:980808-991308 GCF_000298275.1 Orycteropus afer afer
TAATTTTTGTATTCTACCTATCATGCACCATGGAAAAGAGAAATAATATCAGTGTATTTATTCTCTTGGGACTTTCTCAAAGCAAGAATATTGAAATCTTCTGCTTTGCATTATTTTTATTTTGCTATCTTGTTATTTGGATAGGGAATTTGCTCATAATAATTTCTATTACTTATAGTAAGCTAATTGGCCAGCCCATGTATTTCTTCCTTAATTACCTCTCTCTCTCCGACATTTGCTACACATCCACTGTGACACCCAAACTAATGAACGACTTACTGGAGGAAAGAAAGACCATTTCCTATAATAGCTGCATGACACAGCTATTTACCACACATTTCTTTGGAGGCATCGAGATTTTTATCCTCACAGGGATGGCCTATGACCGCTACGTGGCCATCTGCAAGCCCCTGCAGTATACTGCCATCATGAGCAGGCAGAGGTGTAATGCCATCATCATAGCTTGCTGTATTGGAGGATTTGTACACTCCGCCTGTCAGTGTCTTCTCACCATCTTCTTACCTTTCTGTGGCCCCAATGAGGTAGATCATTACTTTTGTGATGTGTATCCTTTGCTGAAACTGGCCTGCACTAATACACACACAATAGGTCTCTTAGTCATTGCTAATTCAGGCCTAATTGCTTTGGTGACTTTTGTTGTCTTGATGTGGTCTTATTTTTTTATTTTATACACTCTCAGAGCATACTCTGCAGAGAGCCGCAGGAAAGCTCTTTCCACTTGCACTTCTCACATAACAGTGGTGGTCCTGTTTTTTGTACCTGCATTATTCATTTATATTAGGCCAGCCATCACTTTTCCAGAAGACAAAGTGTTTGCACTTTTCTACACCATCATTGCCCCCATGTTCAACCCTCTGATCTACACATTGAGAAACAGGGATATGAAGAATGCCCTCAGGAAAGTTTGGTGCCATTATATGCTCTGGGAGGAAAAGTAACTTTTTAGATGCATTCCTGCTCTCAAGTCAGGTCCCCTGGAATCACAACTATGGATAAGAATCCCTCCCATCATCTGTCTTGACCCGCATTCGGAGAGAGAAATCAGAACACAGGGGATGCACTCTCTATGTTGTTTTATACCCTGTATGAGATTTTGCAAATAAAGTGTGCATATTATTTATACCATTCTCTATCTGACTTAATCTTTAACAATGTGTTCACATGAAAAGAAACAACCAGTTTCTTAAACATAAAGGATATATCATTTATTTGGCATTGCAATGAAAGAGATAAATAATGTGTTTTCCATTCCATAAATATGTTTTAAATATAACATTGCCTTCCAAAATTTAAAACATTTTACTGAAATTTAAATACAAGAAATTGTACATATTATACATTTACAGCTTATTAACTTTGAGAAGCTGAGCACTGTCAAGAAATTAGCATCCAGATCAAGAGTCAAAAATTGCCAGCTAGAAGCCTTTTGCCTATTTATAATCACTACCTCCTAAAGGCAATCATTATTTTATCTATAAGATCATAGGTTACTTTTATCTGTTTCTGTACTTTTTGGCAAATAAATGATTCATATTGTATTCTTTAGTGTCTGATCTCTTGTCATTGTTTTCATGAGATTGCCTATGTTTTTTTTCGTGTGTGTATTTTCTGGTCATTTATTTTTATAGATATATAGTGTCTCATTGTATGAATGTATGGCAATTAATCTATTCATTCTCTAGTGCTATACATGACGAGTACTACTGTCAATAAATTGAAACATGTTTTTTGGTGCATATATGTCTTCTGTTGTTTTGTGAAGAATATTTCATTTGTAATTAAGACTCAAAGATTTAAGATACTGATTGTGCTCTTGGATTAACACTCTAATATATTACTGACACAAAGTAAAAGATACATGAAAGAAAAGAAGAATTTTCAGTAAGAAAGCACTAGGAAGAGTGGGAGGGGGGAGCCTTAGAAATATGTGAAACTTCTCATAGTTCTAGAATCCATGTGACCAAGTATGGCATATGCTTATTAATTCTAACTGACCTGTCAATCACAGACTCATGTAGGGAAAAAAAAAAAAGAAGAAGAAGAGGTGAAAAAAGAAGAATGATCTTAGAGAGGGAGTTGACACAGGGGAGCTCAGAATAATGCTCACAGATAGAGCATCTGTTTACTTTAGCAAGATTAATATATAGGCAATTGCCATTGGGAGATTTATCAGATAGGATCCTTACTGAAGCATATGGAATTCCTTGACCTATTAATTAAAACAGGGAAAATTCTATAACGCCTTAAGAAGAAAAAATTGGGCCTACATTGGGCCTCCAGATTAGTACAGTGGGGCAAGATAAAGAAGAAATTTTATCAATTCAAGTTATTACTGGGGTTTTCACATACACACACACACACACACTACCAAAAAAAAATCAAATTCACTGCCATCAAGTCATTTCTGGCTCATAGCCACCCCCCCACTGGAATTTCTGAGGCTATAAATCTTTATAGAAGGAGACATACCCATCTTCCTTCCATGGAGCAGCTGGTGGATCTGAACCTCTAACCTTCAGGCTAGCAGCCAAATGCCTTATCCACTATACCACGAGAGCTCCTTCACATATATCATAGGCAATAAGGTCTTTCGTAGGGCTTCTATTTCTACCATAATTTCAGGAAAGAAGTGTGTTCATATAGATAAACCCAAAATGAAGAACACATTTTAGTTTTGGTCCAAAAATACATGTTATCACAATAAAAAATACTGTATGTAGGACAAAATTAGACTACAAAGAGCATATTACAGAGTAAAACTACATTTGTTAAGTTATCCCAAACATAAATATTGCATAAATACTTTTAAAAATATGATATATAACAGAGTCTCAGCATTGTTTGCTTTTATTAAAAAATAACTTAAAAATAAATAGATTATTTTAATTAGTAAGTAAATGGATGTTGTTGTTGTTAGGTGCTTTAGAGTAGGCTCCTACTTACAGTAGATGGATAAGCCATAGTAATTATAACTGAGTAAAGAATCAGCAAGCTGAATTTTAGACATTAATAAATTATTCAGTATAGAGAATAGAGAGATAAGAAGATGTCAAAACAAAAAGTGACATTGGCTTAACTTTTGACCAAACAACAGACCCGTGGAGTGAACAACAATATCAGGGAGGCATGCACTCCTTAGAATAATCAATCATAATAGATCAAAAAGGCAGCATTTGTCCAGAGATAAACTTCAGAAATCAGAAATGGATAGGAAAGAAGGACAAATGGACATGGTAACAACCAGGAGGACATAGGAAGAATGCTGTTACGGTGTGGGGACAGCATTCAATGTCATGAAACAAATGTTTACAAAGAGTTGAATGGAAAACCAATTTGTTCTGTAAACTTTTACTCAAATAATTAAAAAAAAGATTTAAAAATAGAAGTACCAGTAAGATGGCAGAATAGGCAGATGAACTACACAAACCCTCTTCAACAAAGAAAAGGGGAACTAAATAACCCACATATAGAAGATAATCCTGGAGCCCTAAGATTTGAAAGGAAGGGTACATAAGTGGACTAAACTCCAACTAGCAGAAGAATCTGCATGAAAACACTGAAAAAAGAGACATACAGAGCTGTGAATTGTTAGCAATGAAGATGGCATGGACAGCTTGGATATTGCCAAGTGATGTTAGGACCTAAGAATTAACCTAAAAATTGGCCAACTTGACTTTCAGCCAATCCACCAACTTGACCTTGTTGACATCTACAGAACACGTCATTCAACAACAACACAATATGCATTCTTTTCCAGTATACATGGAACAGTCTTCATGATAAACCATATGTCAGGCCATAAAACTAGCCTTAAAACATTTAAAAACATTGAAATACTGCAAAATATCTTCCCAGATCACAATGCTATCAAATCAGAGATCAACAATAGGAAGATCAAAGGAAAAAGAGCAAACACATGGAAATCGAATGAAATGCTCCTTAAGAAAAACTGGGTAAGAGAATAAATAAAAAATAAAGTAACAAATCCATGAATCAAATGAGAATCAAAACAGTACATACAAAAATCTTTGGGACACAGCAAAAGCAGTGATCAGAGGCCAATTTACAGGAATAAATTCATACGTGAAAAAAGAAAAAAGAGCTAAAATCTACACTTTAAAACAAAATCTCCAACAATTAGAAAAAGAATAGCAAGGAAAGCCTAAAGTCACCACCAGAAGAAAGGAAGTAATAAAGATTCGAGCAGAAATAAATGAAACAGAGAATGGAAAGACAATTAAAAAAAAATCAACAAGACCAGAAGTTGTTTATTAGAAAATTGACAAAACACTGGCAACTTTCACAAAGGAAAAGAGGGAGAGAATACAAGCAATATATATAAGAAACAAAATGAGCAACATCACAACTGAAATGAAAAGAATAATATCAGGATACTATGAGGAACTGTACTCCAACAAATTTGAAAATTTGGAAGAAATGGACAAATATATATAAACACACTACTTACCTAAATTAACACAGACTGAGGTGGAAAAAGTAAACAGACCCATAACAAAAGAAGAAATTAAACAGGTCATAAAAAAATTACCAATAAAAAAAAAAATCCTAGCCCAGAAGATTTCACTGGAGAATTCTATGAAACATTCAGAGAAGAACTAACACCAGTCCTTCTCAACCTATTCCAAAAGAGACAAGGATGGCATCTTCCCAAATTCATTTTATGAAGGCAGAATAACCTTGATACCAAAACCAGGCAAAGACATCACTCAAAAGAAAAACTACAGACCAATATCCTTCATGAATATAGATCCAAAAATCTTCAACAAAATCCTACTCAATAGACTCCAACAACATACCAAAAAATAATACATTTTGACCAAGTGGGGTTCATATCACTAATGCAAGGATAGTTCAACATTAGAAAATCAATCAATGTCATCCATCTTATAAATAAAACAAAGGAGAATAAACACATGATCATATCAATTGATGCAGATAAAGCATTTGATAAAATGCAACACCCATTCCTGATCAAAACTTTCAGCAAAATAGGAATAGAAGAGATATTCCTCAACACAATAAAAAACATCTATGCAAAACAACAGCCAACATTATTCTCAATGGAGAGAGATTGAAACCATTCCCCTTGTGAATAGGAACGAGACAAGGATGCTTGCTATCACCACTTCTATTCTCATTGTACTGGCAGTCCTAGCCAGGGCCATAGGGCAAGAAAGGGACATCAAAGGCATCCAGATTGGTAAGGAAGAAGTAAAATTATCCCTTTTTGCTGATGTATGATCTTATACATAGAAAACCCAAGGGATTCAGTCAAAAAGCTAGTGGAACTAAATGAGAGATTCAGCATCATGGCAGGATACAAAATCAACATCCAAAAATCAGTTGGATTCCTCTACATCAGCAAAGAGATGCTGAAAACAACTAAGGAAATCAATATCATTTACAATAGCTATCCCCCCCAAAAAAATAAAATACTTGGGATTAAATCATACCAGGGACACAAAAGACCTGTACAAAGAAAACTACAAAACATTACTTCAAGAAGCTATAAGAGATCTGCATAAATGGAAGAACATATCATGCTTGTGGATAGGAAGATTGAACATTTTGAAAATATAAATTCTACCCAAAGCAATCTATACATTCAATGTAACCTCAAACCAGATCCCATCAACATTCTTTAAGTATATGGAAAAACCAATCACTAACTTTATATGGAAAGGAAAGAGACCTTGGATAAGCAAAGCAGTGTTGAAGAAGAAGAACAAAGTAGGAGGTCTCACACTGTTAGACCTCAAAACCTGTTATACAGCCACAGTAGTCAAAACTGCATGGTATTGGTACAAAGACAGACACATAGAACAACAGAAAGGAATTGAGAACCCAGAAATAGATCTATCTATTGGTCAGTTGATCTTGATAAAGTGCCAAAATCCATTAAATGGGGAAGAGATGGTCTCTTTAACAAATGGTACTGGCAAAACTGGATATCCATTTGCAGAAAAATGAAACAAGATCTGTACCTCACAACATACAAAAAAACTAACTTCAGTTGGATCAAAGACTTAACTGTGAAACTTAAAACTATAAAGTTCTTCAAGGAAAAACTAGGGGCAAATTTATGGGCCCTAATATATGGCATAATAGATTATCAAGAATAACTCAAAATGCACAAACAGTAGAAGAGAAAGTAGGTGAATGAGACCTCCTAAAAATTAATTTTTTTATGTGCTTCCAAAGACTTCTCCAAAAGAGTCAAAAGAGAACCTACAGATTGGGAAAAAAAAAAACACTATTTGGTAATGACATATCTGACAAGGGTCTTATCTCTAGAATTTATAGAAAACTCCAACATCTCAATAACAAAAAGACAAAAAATTCAATTAAAAATGGGCAGAAGACATGAATAGACATTTCACCAAAGAGGATATTCAGGTGACCAACAGACACATGAACGAATGCTTATGCTCATTAGCCATTAGAGAGATACAAATCAAAACAACAATGAGATACCATCTTGCCCCAACACTAGTAGCAAATTTCAAGACAGAAAATAACAAATGCCAGAGAGGATTTGTAAAGATTAGGACTCACATACACTGCTGGTGGGACTGTCAAATGGTACAACCACTGTGGAAAGCAGTATGGCAATTCCTTCAAAAGTTGGAATTAGAAATACCATTTGACCCAACCATTCCATTACTAGATATATTCCCTAAAGAAGTGAGAGCCAGGACAAGAATAGATATATGCACACCCATGTTCATCACAGCACTATTTAAAATAGGAGAAAAATGGAAACTACTTAGGTGCCCATCAACAGAAGAATGGATAAGCAAACTATGGTACATAAACACAATGTAATACTATGCAACCCTAAACAATAATGTAGAATCTGCAAAAAACTGCATAACACAGACGACCTTGGGAGACATTATGCTGAGTGAAATAAATCAGTCACAGAAAGACAAATATTGTATTAGTCCATTATTGTAAAAAGTCCAGGACAGTTTTCTATATGGAAGGAAATTTTCTTTGTTGGTTACCAGGGTGGGAGTGGAGGGGAGTGAATAATGTTTGATAGGTAGAGACAAATACTTATTTTGGGGCAGAAAAGTACAATGTATCAAATGTGAGTGATCAATATGGTGGCATAGAAGAAAAGGAACACATAGAGAGATGCATAGGAGGTACAAACAACAAAGGTGAACCCTTTTGCACATAGAGTAGCATGTTGGCAGTGAAGGCAAATATTGATATACGGGTGGAGAGATGGGTGGACAGGCTGAACTCTTAGGTATGTCTGGGCAGGAGGTAGTATGCCCATGACCATTTATAAGGTTGGCAGACAAGGTTTCTACAAGTGTATTTGTGAAGGACAAAGTTGTAGTCACTTCTTGATCACAGCCAGCTACCCAGAGGAAGTGAGTACTTAGTTGGACCTGTGGGCTGGGGACCATATTGCAGGGCACATCAAGCTTAATTGGCATAACATACTACACGAAAACATTGTTCCAAACCCTACATTGGAGAGCAGTGGCTGGGATCTTAAAAGCTTGCAAGTGGCCATCTAGATGCAATGATGGGTCTCTCCTTGTCCTGAGCAAAGAAGAATGAAGAAAACCAAAGACACATGAAAACAATTAGTCCAAGCAACCGATGCATCATGTGATCCTCAGCCTATACGACTGCGAGGACTAGATGGTGCCTGGCCACCACTGTCAACCACTCAGAAGGGATCTATGTCGAAGATCCTGGACAGAGTCGGAAAACAATGTGGAACAAAACTCAAAATCATAAAAAAAAAAGGGGACCAGGTTTGCTGGTCTGATAGAGCCTGATGAAACTACTGAGACTATGGCCTCTAGCTGCCCTTCAGGTCTCGAATTAAACCCACTCCTGTGGCTTCCAGCCAAACAAGACAGGCATATGAGCTGAACATTAGGTAGATACACTCCTTGGAGAAACAAATCATGGGAGAATAGAAGGGCTGTGTATGCACAGGGATACAACTTGGGGGGCAGGAGTACATGGGAGAAAGGACACAGGGAACAAGTAATGATGGGGAGGAAGTGGAAGGGAAGCTGTTGCATTGTGGGAAACTGCAGTTAATGTCATGAGACAAAGTGTATATAAGCTGCTGTATGGAAAGTGTATTTGCTCTGTAAACTTTCACCCAAATCACAATAAAAATATAAATATAAATACACACACACACACACACACACACACACATATATATATATGATGCTGAGAATGGAGCAAAAAGAAGCAACACAGCAACACATTCTGTGGTTATTTAAAGTGTACAATTTTTAAGTTTGGACATAGGTATATATCTTTAAAAACCACAATAAAGGTATTGAGCATATCAGTCATACCTAAATCTTTCCTTGTGCTGTTATGCAATCTTCTCTCCTCATTCTCAAGCAACTATTGATCTGCTTTCTATATATAAAGACTAGGTTTGCAAAGTTTTCACCTAAATTTAATCATAAAGAATTTATTTTATTTATCTGGCTTCTTCCTGGGAAATTATTTTAACATTAAACCAAGTTGTATTTTTTTCAATAGTTCATTAATTTTCATGGCTGAATAGTATTCCACTTTACAAAAATTCTACAAATTGTTCATGCACATACTTGCACATGGACTTTTAGTTGTATCTCGTTATGAGACACCACAAATAAAGCTACTAGAAACATTCATGTGCACATTTCTGTGTATGGATGTGTATTTTCATTTCATTATCTTTGTAAGAAACTGCCCAATGGTTTCTCTCAGGTGGCTGTACGAATTTACACTTATACCACTTCATGAGAATTCTAGTTGGTCCCCATTTATACCAATACTTTGTACATCAATCTTAGCCACCTTTATCCTTCTTAAAATATGTGATCTAGTACCTCATGACAGCTTTAAATTCGATTTTCATAATTACTAAAGTTGTTGAGCAATTTTTTATGAGTTTATTTACTATGAAATATCTTCCTTTGTGAAGTGTCTGTTCAACACTTTTCACAATATTAATAAGTTTAGAAGAGTCACTAAAATTGCCTGATGTAGTGAGGTGCCATTGAATCAGCTCCAACTCACAGCTACAAGTCACCACCCTATGTTCAAAAGAATGAAACACTGCCCAGTCCTGCCCCATCCTCACAATCCTGGCTATGCTTGAGTCCATCTGTCAATTCATCTTGCTGAGGGCCTTCCTCCCTGCCTTTTTTTTTTCTGACCGTTCAGATTACCAAGCATGATATCTTTCTCCAGGAATGGTCCCTTCTGACAACATGGCCAAAGTAGGTGAGACAAAGTCTGGCCATTCTCCCATCCAAGGAAAATTCTGGCTGCATTTCTTTTGGGACAGATTTTTCATTCTTCTGACAGCCTAAGGTATTTTCATTATTCTTTGTCAACACCACAATCCAAAGGCATCAATTCTTTTCTGATCTTCTTTGTTGATTGTCCAGATTTCATAGATATATGAGACAATTGAAAATACCTGACTTGAGTTAGGCACACCTTAGTCTTCGCAGTGACAGCTTTGCTTCTTAACACTTCAAAGAGTTCATCGAAGCACATTTGCCAAGTGGAATAGACATCTGATTCCTTGAATATTGCTTCTGTAGGTGTTGATTGTAGATCCAAGTAAAATGAAATCCCTAACAATTTCAAGCTTTTGTCCATTTATTGTGATGTTGCTTATTGGTCCACTTGTGAGGATTTTTGTTTTCTTTATATTGGGGTATAATCCATTCTGAAGACTGTAGTCTTTGACCTTCATCAGTAAGTGTTTCAGGTCATCTTCACTTTTAGCAAGCAAGGTAGTGTCATTAGCATATTGCAGACTGTTAATGAGTATTCTCCAATATGCTGCGTTCTGCATATAGTCCAGCTTCTTGTTTTATTTGCTCCACATACTGATTTATGATAAAAGGTGACAACCCTGATGCCAACCCTTCCTGATTTTAAACCATGTGGTATCCCTTGTTTTGTTTAAATGACAGCCTCTTCTTGGTCTATGTATTAGTTTCTCATAAGCACAATTAAGGGTTAATTAATCAATTAAGTTTAATTCCCATTCTTTGCAATTTTATCCATCATTTGTTGTTATCCACACAGTCGAATGCCTTTGCAAAGTCAATAAAACAGAGGTAAACATCTTTCTGCTATTCTTTGCTTCCACTAAGTTCCATTTGCTATCAGCAACGATCCCCCTCACTGCATGACCTCTTCTGCAAGTTCCCTGTCAATATACTACTGTAACCATTTCTGATTTATCTCTAGCAAAATATATCTGTGTGATATTAATGATACTACTCAATAATTTCCACGCTTTTTTTGGATCACCTTTCTTTGGAAGAAGCACACATATGGACTTCCTCCAAAAAGCTGGCAGTCTTCCAAATTTCCTGGTCCTAATGAATAAGTGGGAGCTCTGGTAGCGTAGTGCCTAAGGCACTTGACTGCTAACCAGAAGGCTGGCGGTTCAAACCC
>NW_006922237.1:997853-1000390 GCF_000298275.1 Orycteropus afer afer
TATATATATATATATGCATATAATACATTATATATACATATAATACATACTTGGAGTTACATACTATTGACTCTGCCAAATAATAATTGTACTATAATCTCATGTAGCCTTCTTTACTAATTCTCTGGATGATGTATCTATGCTTCAATTTAATAGATGTATCAAGTCATATATAGAGAGGGCAAGTGTCTTGCTCAAGTGAGAACATTAATATTTATTCCCTGTTAAAATTTTGTTACAAATGGTAAAAGAAATTAAATTATGTAAAATGATTCCTTGGAGTAATGTGTAGAAATTGTCTGAACATGGTTGATTATCATCTCCTGGTAATTTACAAATATTTTATTTTTCTTCTCTCTCTCTCTTATTTAAATTGATGACAGATATTACATAAAATCTAAGTATCAAAGACTGAAACAAAAAATTGACCACACTTCAGGTCATGTTATTTCACCTGATGTAAAACACTTGATTGAGCACAGAAAATATTTTTAGTTGAGAAAGTATTTCAGTTTTTCATATTTATTCCTTCCAACATTAAGATAACTTAATTCAGTTAGATAAAATAATAATATTTTTAATTTTTTATTTAATAATAAGAACAATTGTTGTTGTTGTTGTGTGCTGTCGAGTCAACCCCAACTCATAGAGACCCCTCCTTGGGTTTCTGAGGCAGTATCACTAAGGAAGTAGATTGCCTAGCCTTCCTTCCCAGGAGTGTCTGGTGAGTTTGAACCACCTGCCTTCTGGTTAGCAGTCAAGTGCCTTAGGCACTATGCTATCAGAGCTCTAATTATATTAATTAGAAAAAGATTAAATTTATGGAGGTATTTTAATGTGTAGACAATTTTGAGTATGAGACCTTGTGTCTTTGTGTAAAAAAAGAAAGATTAAAATGCCTTAGGGAAATTTTAGGGATATAATATGGCCACATTGAGACTATTTTCTTAATGTAGTCAAAGATAGTAAGCTAAATTTAAAAGAGATTTACCCTTTCAATGTGTGATACAATGTGCTTTAAAGCCATGTCCATTTAACATCTTATATCATCTCAAGTATATCTGTAATATAGTCACACATTTTGGAAAGAGGTGAACTTGTAAGTCTCTCTCTCTCTCTCTATATATATATATATGTATATGATTGTGTGTCAAGTTTCTGTATCATTAAAACTCAGTGCTTGTGGAACCTGACTATGGCTGCCAAACTTGATATATGCTAAGGTAGGGAGATTACCTCAATCCTAAGTAATCTCTCAGCAGTGCGGAGAACAGCACTCAGGAATGTACACGTAGGCAATGCAGTCTTCCGTTATCTCATGTGAATCCTGTTTTAGTGATATTGTAGACAATAATATAATATGATTATGGTATACAGAATATAATAATACAGAATAATATTATAAAGAAACACATGAATACATCATGTGATAGATAACAACTAAGTACTTCCTTATCATGGGAGCTCTGGTAGCAGTGCCTAAGGCATGTGACTGCTAACCAGAAGGCTGGCGGTTCAAACCCACCAGCCACTCCTGGGAAGGAAGACTGGGCAATCTACTTCCCTAGTGATACTGCTTCAGGAACCCAAGGAGGGGCCGTTATGAGTCGGGTCTGACTAGACGGCACATAACAACAACACTTCCTTATCATAATATTTGTCTTCCAACTACTTTATACAACATAATCATTTTTTTTTAATTTATGGTGACTACAAAGTATTGTAATAGAAAATAAATTGTGCAGAATTCAAAATACGTGGGCAATGAGCTGTTTTATTTTATTAGCTAGTACTATTGATTTTAATGATTTAGAGTTTACTGCAAAATATTCTTTAATATTAAAATATATCAAAACCAAACCAAATCCATTGCCATTGAGTTGATTCCAACTCATAGGGACCCCCATTGAGTTTCTAAGGCAGGAAATCTTTACAGAAATAGATTGTCCCATCTTCCTTCGGTGGAGCAGCTGATAACTACCAGCCTTCTTGTTAGCAGTCAAAGGCCTTAGGCACTGGGCCACAAGAGCTCCTTAAAATACCATCAGAAGACATACATATTATTTTCTAATTTTTTTCACAGTAACAAGTTGACAAAAATTCTACCTGTTTCTGCATATATTTTGACAATTTTTTTCCCTTTGACATTGACAGTAAAATTTATTTCCCGAGTTCAATATGCAATCTTCCTCTTGAGCTCTTCATTTCATGGAACATCCCTCAGACTGCATACAAACCAGCTCATGAATTAGGGAGTTTTTTTTTTTTTTTAATTAGAACTGCATTTTTTTTTTTTTTAATCATATCCTTGCAGACAACACTTGGATGTTCTTCCTAGCATAGTAGGAGAAGGGAACATAATACAAAATTAAAATTCTGCTGTGAAAAATGAACACAACTGAAAATTATCAAAAAACTGAATTTCCTGCATTAGGTTAAATAAATTTTTATTATGTAAAATTTATAAATAACAGTAAAGAACATTTTCCATTTTACAAATAGTTATATTTAAACATTGTATATTAAAGTCTGAAGAA
>NW_006922237.1:1000490-1005262 GCF_000298275.1 Orycteropus afer afer
GGTAGCGTAGTGCCTAAGGCACTTGACTGCTAACCAGAAGGCTGGCGGTTCAAACCCACCAGCCACTCCTTGGAAGGAAGATGGGGCATCTACTTCCGTAGTGATACTGCCTCGGAAACCCAAGGAGGGGTCGCTATGAGTCCGGGCCGACTCGACGACACACAACAACAACAACGACAGCAACAAGTAGAATATTTTGGAAAAGGTGGCAACAATGGTGGTACAACATGAAAAATATCATCAATGTCCCTGTCCTGTAAATGTGGAAGTTGTTACATTGGTGAATGTCTTTTTTATGTTTTCACCTCCATAAATGTAGAAAAAAAAAAAAAAAAGAACCGATAGCATAGAAGGAATAAATCCAAGCTGCACTGGAGGAGTTGGTGAAAAACAAGGCTCGGGAAATTGATGGAACACCCCTTGAGATGTTTCAACAAATGCGTGCAGCTCTGGAGGCACTTATTCATTGTTGTTGTTATGTGCCGTCCAGTATTCTACTACCATTAGCATTAATTGAAAGCCCCGCAAAGAAAAGCTTACACTTTCCCCCTCCCTCCTACCCCTAGTAACCACTAACAATCTTTGGTGTCTATATGTGTGTATATATGTGTGTGTGTGTGTGTGTGTGTGTTTTAATTTTGATTTTGTTTTTAATTTTTCCCCAACCTATCTAAAATTTTTCCCCAACCTATCTAAAATTTTTCCCTCACTTCTCCTCTCATAACTGGTAACAAAGTAAGTTTCCGTCCATGTATAAACCTTCCCTTGACATTTTAAAATGTTGTTGTTGTTGTTGTTTGCCGTGGAGTCGGCCCAGACACATAGCGACCCCTCCTTGGGTTTCAAAGGCAGTATCACTACGGAAGTAGATTGCCCCATTTTCCTTCCGAGGAGTGGCTGGTGGATTTGAACCGCCAGTGACATTTTAAAATAGGGGACTAAAAAAATATTTGTCCTTCTGTGATTGACTTATTTCACTCAGGACAATGTCCTCCAAGAACATCCACATTACATGGTGTTCTTCAGGTGTCACATTATTATTTAGTGTTACATAATATTCCATTGTGTGTATTACCATAGTTTGTTTATTCATTCCTCACTAGATGGGCACTTAGGTTGTTTCCATCTCTTTGCTGTTGTGAATAGTGTTGTGATGAACATAGAGATGCATATATCTATTCCTGTTCTGTCTCACATTTTTAGGATATGTACCTCTGGTAGCATAGTGGCTAAAGCACTTGACTGCTAACCAGAAGACTGGCAGTTCAAACCCACCAGCCACTCCTCGGAAGGAAGGTTGGGCAATCCTACTTCCGTAGTGATACTGCTTGGGAAACCCAAGGAGGGGTCGCTATGAGTCGGGGCCGACTCGACTGCACATAACAACAACAACAATACCTAGTAATAGGATTATTTCTGTTTCCAACTCTTTAAGGAATTGCCATACCAATTTTCACATTGGTTGTTTTTTTTACAGTCCCATCAACAGTGGGACACATCCTTACAGCTTTTGTTATTTTCTGTCTGTAGAACCTTGCTATTAATGCTGGGGTGAGATGGTATCTCATGGTTGTTTAGATTTGCATCTCTCTCACGGCTAATGTTCATGAATATTTCCTCATGTGTTTGTTGGCTGCCTGGGTATCTTCTTTGGTGAACTGTATGTTCATATCTTCTGCCCATTTTTTAAATGTATTTTTTTTTTTTTTGTCTTTTTTATGTTGAGGTGTTGGAATTTTCTATAAATTTTAGAGATAAATCCTTTCTTTGATATATCATTGTCAATTTTTTTTTTTTTTTCTTTTCCCATTCTGTAAGTTCTCTTTTTACTCTTTTGGGGAAGTCTTTTTTATGTACGCAAGAATTTAATTTTCAGAAGGTCTCAAGCATCTTGTTTATCTTCTGCTGTTTTTGTGTATCTTGGGTTATGTTTATTGTCTATTTGTGCAGTAAATTAGGGTCCCTAATTTTTCCACTAGAAGCTCTGGTAGCATAGTGTCTAAGGCACTTGACTGCTAGCCAGAAGGCTGGTGGTTCAAATCCACCAGCCACTCTTCAGAAGGAAGGTTGTGCAATCTACTTTTGTAATGATACTGTCTTAGAAACCCAAGGAGGGGTCATTATGAGTGAGGTCCAATTCGATAGCACATAACAACAACAACAACAACAATTTTGCCACTGTTTTTTCTCTGATGAACTTTATTGTTTTAGGTTTCACATTTAAGTCTTTGTTCCATCTTTAGTTAGCTTTTGTGTATGGTATGAGGTATGGTCTTGTTTCATTTCTCTGCAAATGGATAACCAGTTTTGCCAGCACTGTTTGTTAAAGAGACTCTCTCTTCCACATTTAATGAATTCCAGCCCTTTGTCAAAGATCAGCTGACCTTAAGTTGATCAATCTATTTCTGGATTCTCAATTCTGTTCTACTTGTCTATGTGCTTTTGTTGTACCAAAACCAGGCTGTTTTGACAACTACGGCTGTGCACTAGATTTTGAGATCTCGGAGTATTTCAAACCCACTAGCCACTCCTCAGGAGGAAGTCTGGGCAATCTACTTCTGTAGAGATACTGCCTTGGAAACCCAAGAAGGGGTTACTGTGAGTCAGGACCAACTTGATGGTAGTGCATATTCTCTTATCACACTTTTAACATCTGTAGAATTTGTGGTTAAATAAATTCTCTCGTTCTTGACACTGCCAATTTGTGTCTTCTCTCCTTTGCTCTAGATCAATCTGTCTAGAGGTTTTTTTTTCAATTTCACTGAAATTCTTCAATAATTAATTATTGGTTTCAGTGATTTTCACTTTTTTTTTAATCTCATTGACTTCTCCTTTGTTATTTCATTACTTTTTCCTACTCTAATTTAATTTCCTCTTCTTTTTATGGTTTCTAGAATAATACTCGACATGACATAAGAACAACAACAATTTTTAAACAAAATCTGTGACCTTTTGCAAATTATTTATTTTTTTAGAAATTTTCTTTTTCTGATCTGATTGATGAATGGAATAACTCCCATAAAAATGTGTTTTTTTAGAGACTACTTCAGAACTTCTTTTAAAATGTTTAATACATTTAAAAATACATTTTAATATAGCATATTATAAGCTTTCAAACATATTTATAAATACAGTCATGATTATTTTCCCAAGAGAATTGAACTGTTCAAGATGACATGACTCTTAGTGCTTTTTCCCCTGATATCCTTCATGATGATCATGTGACTGACTACATGAGGTGCACACATATATAATCCTATTGGGGGGACACCAACTTGATATCAATTCAGATGACTAATCTATACATTTTGTGGAATTGTAAGTATTTAAGGGAAAGAGTCTAATAGTAACCAGAATAGCACTCTCTCTCTCTCTCTCTCTCTCTTTCTCTTTCTTTGTTCAAAACTTCTTTTAACTGTTCAACAACTTTCAATAAGAAGTTAGCCCTGTTCTGCCTATCAATAGGAATAGGACATTTATTTTATTTATTTATTTTTGTTGCTTATTCTTTTATCTTTTGCTTTCTACAACCCATGTCTATATTTCAGCAATAAAAGTTCATTACTTTTGAGGGTGGCTAATTGTCCAGGAGAAAGTGGAGTATTAAGTCATTGACTTAACTGCTGATACTTAAGCATCCATATTGCTTTTTTTCCATGGATCATCTTAGCATACTCTATCACACTCTCTGTGTCTCTCTTCCTTTCTTCTCACCTTCTCCAGAATAGAGACTTCCTCCAGTGCAAACATTCTCTTCCCAATGGGCTACACAAGTTTATCTCCTATACTTCAGAGGAGAGATTAGCCAGAGCTGGCAAAATTTCCTGAGCCTCTCTGGATTTCAGTAACAGTGGTGACCTCTAGAGACATAGTGTTCTGAGCTTGGTTCATGCTAAAGTGGAAAGTACATATATAGCCCAAGATAAACATTGTTAAAAAATTAGAATTCCCAGGAGGCTGAAGAATATAACCTTTAACAAGGTGTTGGTGTTATTTGGTGAGGATGGTCTAAGAAATGCACTTGGCAAACAGTTTCTTATCTTTTTCACAGTCAAAAATATGTATGTTACCTTCTGAATTTATATTAGACTCTTCCAGGTATAAGAGACATGACTTCTAGAATATATAACTAGCTGCCTATATCTATGTACATATTTTATGACAGTGATCTAGCAGATATTTCAACATGTTCTTGTTTACTTTTGAGTTTCAGCAGGTGCCAGGGTGATGTACCAGCATTTAAAGCCCCAGATTACTTTCTTGTGGAATTTATACTTATGTCCTTGTGAACCCAGAATACCTCCTGGAACAACTGAATCTTTAATTTCCTTGCAAAACTTTGACATTTTCCCCCTATCAATGTAAGGGAAGCAACCTGGAAGACTTTTTCAAGGAAGTGACCTAGATTTGCTTAAATCACTAATTGATAATCTTACATTTATTTCAGATTTAGATTCTTATGAATGGTAGATAAACTTTTAATTCAGTGAGAAATGTGAGACCAAGACCTTTGTCTGAGTAATTAAAAGCTTACTTGAAGGCCATCCTCAACTGATGTGTAGGTAATCAGCTTTGTTATCTTTGTTTTGCAATTCATTCTATTATTTTGTGGCTATTTATTGTGATGTGATATATCACAATTTGATCAATAATAAAACTGCTTATTTTATAATGTATTGAGAATAATGGGAATCCCTGAGCACTTGATCGTACTCATGAGGAATCTGTACCTTGACCAGGAGGCTGTCGTTCAAACAGAACAAGGGGACACT
>NW_006922237.1:1009418-1023676 GCF_000298275.1 Orycteropus afer afer
TAATAATGTATGAATTAGTTTCCATGATTTGCTTGTGGTTTTTATGTAATTGTGGTCTTATTGCAAATGTTTATATCCAAATGTTTGTTCTTTTCTTTCACATGCCTGCCTATTCATGCATCATTGTTTATTTTTAGGTGCCGAGGAGTTGGCTCTGAGTCATGGTAACCCTATGTACAACAGAATGAAACGTTGCTTGGTCTATTACATCAGTATTTCGTTGCATTCATAAGGTTTCCACTGGCCAATTCTTTAAGAAGTGGATGGCCCCTTCCTTCTTCTGAGTCTGTCTTAATCTGGAAACTCCATGAAACCTGTCCATCGTGGGTGACTCAGTGGCATAGCCTCCAGCCTCACAGCAACAACATGTAAACCACAGTAGGACAAACTGACAGACAAGTGGTGGTATTCATGCATAATATATAACAAATTCAGTACAAGCAGTTCCTGGATCATGGACAAGCTCCATTCCTAAATGTCTCTTTTAGTCTTAAAGACTTAAAGAATTTGTAGGTGGAATTTGTAGGTGAGTTGAAAGAGGAGCTCATGGTTCTTATTTAGCCTACATTAGCTCAAGAAAAAGATCAAAACTTTTCCAAGATTTAAAAGGTTCACAAGCAGCAAGTGATGACATTGTGATGAAGAATTTGTTTTGAGTAGGTAATTAGATCAATCATGTCAAGGTGAGGACACATGTACATAATATTAAAGGACAAGTGGAAGCAGGTATTCTAAGAGTTCTGGTGGCATAGTGTTTAAGGCATTTGACTGCTTTTCAGAAGGCTGGTGGTTCAAACCCACCAGCCACTCCTCGGAAGGAAGACTGGACAAGCTGCTTCTGTAGAGATACTGCCTTGGAAACCCAAAGAGGGATCACTATGAGTCAGGACTGACTCGATGGCAATGAGTTTGGTTTTGGTTTGAGCAGTTATTCTTAACCTGGACATTCATAAATCAAAGACTGTCTGTATATGGAAAGCCAGAAGAATATCTCAGTATTCTTTCTCATGGGACTTTATTATGATCAGAATATCCAACTATTTTGCTTTGGACTCTTCTTATTATTCTGCTATGTTACCCCTTTGATAGGAAACCTTCTGGTCCTTGTATCCATTTGATGCAGCTTCCTTTTTCATTAGCCAATGTACTATTTCCTCAGCCACTTATCCTGCGTGGACATCTGTTATACATTCTGTGTGACACCCAAACTCATTGGTGACCTATTAGTGGGAACAAAAATCATCTCCGATAGTGGCTGTATGTTACAGGTCTTTTCCATGCACTTCTTTGGAATGATTGAAATCATCATCCTCACGGTCATGGCATTTGATCGTTGTGTCGCCATCTGCAAACCTCTCCATTACATGATCATCATGAACAGGACAAAATGTCATCTCCTAGTCTTGACTGCTTGGGCTGGTGGGGCTATCCATTCTTTTTCCCAATTTTCTATGATAATCTGGTTGCCTTTCTGTGGCTCCAATGAAATCGATCACTACTTTTGTGCTATTTTCCCTTTGCTGAAAATTGCCTGCACTGATACCTACGTCATTGGTTTCCTTATAGTTGCCAATTCAGGTATGGTTGCCTTGGTAACCTTTGTTCTCTTGTTTGGGTCTTATGTCATTATATTATTCACCTTAAGACATCACTCAGCTGAGGGAAGACGCAAGGCCCTCTCTACTTGTGGGTCACATATCACTGTGGTGGTCTTATTTTTTGGGCCTTCAATATTTGCCTACCTTAGACCTCCTACCACGTTCCCTGAGGATAAAATATTTTCTCTATTTTACACTACATTTGTTCCCATGCTCAGTTCCTTAATTTATACTCTGAGAAATACAGAGATGAAGAGGGCCATGAAAATGGTTTGGTGTCAAAAAGAATATTCAGAAGAAAAGCAAAACTGATGTGTCCTTCTCAATAAGAAAAGAAAAAAATCTGTAATGTAGGCATAAAAGTGGACTTGGAACCAAGGGTCTCTATTAGCTGTCGGATAAATCAATTCACGTTCCTCATGTTATAGATGTCAGAAATGGTGAGCTGAAGAGTGATGAGTAAAGTGATAATTTCACTTGTAGGACTAAGACAGGGTAAAGATATAACTGTACAAAAATATTCTAGGCTAAAAGACTAGTGGCTATACCATACTGAGAAGGAAATTCTGAGGCTGAGCTTGAATTTTTATAGTCATTTATTTGTGAACAATATACATGAAAACCAGGAACATTTTTTTTGACTTTGTGTAGAAACAAAGGAGATTAAATGTAATTTTCAGAAAAACTAAAAAAAAAAAAAAAGATTACCTGCTAGAATATTTGACGAAATCTTATATGATGACATTCTGAAATAAACTACGTAATGACGTCTACATTGTATAATTTGGTTTAAAGTGTAAATAAAAGGGCATGGTAATATCTATGTTCTCAGAGCTGAAGTCCCTTTGTCAACTCTCCCTCATCTCCTTGAACTGTTATAGGCAGGGACAAAGATTTTAAGGACCTAGTGGTAGCATAGTGCCTAAGGCACTTGACTGCTCACCAGAAGGCTGGCGGTTCAAACCCACCAGCCATTCCTCGGAAGGAAGGTTGGGCAATTCTACTTCTGTAGTGATACTGCCTCGGAAACCCAAGAAGGGGTCGCTATGAGTCAGGGCCGACTCGACGGCAAACAACAACAACAACAGTGGTAGCATAGTGCCCAAGGCACTTGACTGCTAACCAGAAGGCTAGCGTTCAAACCCACCAGCCACTCCTCGGAAGGAAGATGGGGCAATCTACTTCCATAGTCATACTGCCTCAGAAACCCAAAGAGGGGTCGCTGTGAGTCGGGTACAACTCGACGGCACATAACAACAACAACCGTGACAGTTTAGGAGCTCTGGTGGAGTAGTGCCTAAGGCATTTGACTGCTAACTAGAAGGCTGGTAGTTCAAACCCACCAGCCACTCCTCGGAAGGAACATTGGGCAATCTACTCCCGTAGTTATACCTACTTGGAAACCCATGGAGGGGTGGCTATGAGTCAGATCCGACTCGACAGCAGTGAGTTAGGTTTGGTTTTTGGAGTGACAGCTTATACTTTGGTTATAGTGTTTACTACATCACATGTATTCAGAATGTGAAATGACAGGATGAGAAAATTAATAGATTTTATTCCTCTCTGACAGAATTCTACCAAATAAATGGCTATATCTCTCCATTTTTTTTTGGAAAAAATATACAAATTAACTTACATAGATATATAGTAGAGATATAAATTCAGTAACCAGTCTAGTGGATAAGGAAGAAGGCCAAGGGGTAAAAAGGCATATTTTCTTTGGTATAATTCTTTTGTATAAATTTTTATTTCCCTAATGGTATAACATGTTTGGCATTTGGCTGCTAACCAGAAGGTTGGTGGTTCAAACACATCCATTGCTTCATGGAAGAAAGATGAGGCAGTCTGCTTCCTTAAAGAGTTGCAGCCTTGGAAACCACTGTGAGTGAAATAGACTCAATAGCGGAGAGGTTTTTTTTTTTTTTTGAGTATGAAAGAACAGAAACAGCAAAATGACAATTATCTGTGGAATAAAAAAACAAAATAAAAAAATAGCATGATGTAACATGATGGCACATGGATAAAGCCCATCAGTTGTAAATAATATTACAAATAGATTTTTGAGAAATATTTCCCAAGAAAAACAAGAAAATGCAGGAATTTTTTTTGCAATCATCAATACCATCAGTTTATAGAAATTATAAAAATAAAAAGGCAAAGCTCCTCGTATTTGTTTTATCACTACTCTACATAAAGAGCAAGTGAATTCAGCCACTGTGACCCTGGGGTAATGTTTAATGACTGAGGCTTTAAAGCACATGACGCTGATTTCTTGGGGTTTGCATAACCTTTATAATCCGGATTCTTTTCAAGCTGTGCAATGGGTCTGATAACTTGGATCTAAAAGAAAGCCACATGGTGAGTTGAATACTAGGGAAGATAAAATCAAGCAACATTCATGGGATTCTTAATGCCTTAAAATAGAAAGAAATACAGCTTTAGAATGTATACTTTACTTAATCATTTATACATTACTTAATTTATACTTTACTTAATTGTATTTAGTTAATCATGTGAGCCTGGATACTTCTAGGAATAACTCTAGTGATACAAATAGAGATTGTGATTTCACTTGTTGAATGTGCAGATCATTCTGATTGCCTTTGAAATATTGTTCTGAATATATGACTTCCCATTACTAGAACACTGGCTGAAAAACATGTGTGAGTTATTATAGTTATGAGTAACATGTACAGTTAGTTGCATGATAATGGAACAAGTCTCCTTCCACCCCAAACATAGTGAAAGACTATGTTCGGGGAAATGTAAACTCAAGGAGCTTAAATGAAATATTCTGAACAGTAGGAATCTGACCAGCATTTCAATAAGGAAAGAGAAAAAGCTAAGGAAAGAACCAGATCCACAACTGAAGCAGAAGCATCAGTGGCAGTGACTTCTCCTCCCATCCCTTTATCCTGCCTGAACGTGTGCCATCTGCTCAATGGATTTTTGACTGCTTATTACATGTAACAGATTGACTGGCCATTAAAATCAAATACAGGCATCCTCTCTGGACTTTATAGACTAATTTGTTTGGGGATTAAGATAGCAATAAATTCAAAGAGCTGTCCATTCAGGCTCTAATCTGATGTTTTTATTGGATAAGCAGATAGGACAATGATACTTAGCTAGGTAGTGAATTTCAAAAAGAAGAAAATAGTATTTGCATTTGTGGTAGAAAGTCAACAAAGTATTATGAAAAATAAAGCCGTTCACAAATTACCGAGAAAATGATAAAACTCAAAGTCTAAGGACAAATAAGCTTCCTGGACCCCACTCATAGTGACCCGTCCTTGGGTTTCCTAGGCAGTATCACTATGGAGATAGATTTCCCATCCTTCCTTCTGAGGAGTGGCTGGTTGGTTTGAACGACTAGCCTTCTGGTTATCAGTCAAGTGCCTTAGACACTATGCTACCAGAGTCCAAATAGGTCACTAACAAAATCTTATGGAACTATCACAAAACTAGAGTCTGTGTTGACCATATCCCTATTTGTTTCCTACAAATAATGATTATTACGACAAAGATTTTACTTATTAACATTTTATATGTATACTATTTTTAATCTTTAGACTTCCTTTCATTAATTCAACAAATATTCACTAATTGTTTGTTAAATTAAGATACTATGCTCTTTTAACAAAAGATTAAAAAAAATAATAATAATAAGTCACTGCTGTGGAGTCTATTCCAGTCATAGCGGCCCCTCCGTGGGTTTCCAAGCCCGTATCTCTCTGTTGTTGTTGCAACTGTTATATGCCGTTGAGTCTACCCGATTCATAGAGACCGCTCCTTGGGTTTCCGAGGCAGTATCACTACGGAAGTAGATTGCCCCATCTTCCTTCCGAAGAGTGGCAGGGAGTAGATTTCCCAACCTTACTTCCGAAGGTGGGTTTGAACCTCCAGGCTTCTGGTTAGCAATCAAATGCCTTAGGCACTACGCCACCTGAACTCCCTAGCAAAGGATACAATAGAGGTAAAAGAAATGAAAATAGATACTTACTGAATCCTTCCCGTGTGTTAGGTAACACTTTCATATATTTTATCTAGCTTAATTCTAACAAGAACTGGGGCATAGATATCATTATCCCAAAACCCATCACTAACCCCTCAGAGGGACGGTTGGGCAATTTACTTCCATAGTGATACCTCCTCCAAAAGCCAAGGAGGGGTCGCTGTGAGTCAGATCCCACTGGAGGGCAGTGAGTTTCTTTCTTTCTTTCTTTTTTTTTCTTTTTTTTACCATATTATTAAGAAGAAATCTATTGGCCCAATGGTTAAAGCCCTCAAGTGCTAACTGAAAAATTGGTTGTTGGAACCCACCAGGAACTCTGTGGAAGAAAAATGTGCATAATCTTTCCGTGAAGATTTATGACCCCTCTGGGGCAGTTCTACTCTGTCCTATAGGGTCACTCTGAGTTGGAGTCGACAGGACAGCAGTGGGTTTTTAAGCTATTACTACTCTCATATGTGCATCAAACTGACTACAATACTACACTTAATTGTATAGCATTATATTCTTTTTGAAGTTCTGTTTTAGTTATTTTTCAATTGAAACTCCGAATTCATTTAGTGACTTAGTTAAGGGAAAATTATAGATGAAAATAATACTGTTGAAAGAGATGAAGTCATTTGTAGAATTGACACCTAAAATTGATGACGGAATTAGAATAAAAACTAGTCTAAAATTGCCTTTGTGTTTAGTCCAACTGATTCTGATTCATAATTATCCTAAAGGACAGAGTAGAACTACCCCCACAGGATTTCTTTCCTAGACAGCAGTGGGTATTAATCATTGTAGGGACAGTTGACCAGGTCTTTTCCCCATGGAGTTGCTGATAGACTTGAACTACTAACTTTTGATTAACATCCACGTACTTAACCATTGTGCCCCCAGGTCTATTTAGCCTAAAATGATTTTTATTACCCACTCCCACTGCCATCAAATTAATGCTGACTCATAGCAACCCTACAGAGCAGAGTAGAACTGCTCTGTATGGTTTCCAAGATTGTAAATCTTTACAGAAACAGATGGTGTCATCTTTCTCTCATGCAGCACCTAGTGGGTTCAGACTGCCAACTTTTTCTTTAGTAGCTGAATCCCTCAACCACTGCACCACCAGAGCTGCTTCTGTTGTTTTGAAGAAGCTAGAGATGTAGAAGGAAAGTTATACATGGTGAATCACTCATTCTTCTTTGTGGAAGAAGACACAAAAAGGAAGAATTGCCAAGAAGGAAAGTAAACCTTACTGTGGAGCCTTGGGAAAGGAGAAAGTAGGAGGTCATACAATTGTTTAGCAAAGTATTTGGTTAGAATGCCAGAGTATATATAATTATTAAGAATACTAATTTTCCTATCAATAACTACACACAGAATTATTAGCTTTGCATGACTACTCTAGCAACTTTACTTTCTGCAGAGGCTTAATTTAATGTGTGAGCTATAATTCTCTTTTTTTTTTTTTTTTTCACCAGAGGGCTGGGGAACATAATTCAGACATTCTAGTCTTTATTTCTGTGCACACGATTAAAATAATAACTTTATGTCCATTCAAATGAATAAGTCATTACTTTAATAGCTGTCCTCAAAAATATTTTAATAATTAATATGAAAATTAAAAACAGCTTTTTAATTTATATGTGAGGAAACAGTTAGTATAAATAGAGGTATGCTAATAAACCTTACTCCTCAATAGCTTATCTAATGCTAATTCTAAATCATAAAATTTCACCAAAGAAATAAAGTCATTCATTTCATTATACTTGTATTTTATCCTCCAGACTTGCTGGAGTTCAAATAATAATAATAATAAGTTCTTTTTGATGAAACATATAATTAACTCAATACATAAAATACAAAGGTAGGGAGGGAATTTAAAACTGAGTTGATGAGAAAATATAGCCACAAAATTAGGACAAAGGATATATTCCAAATTTTAAGGACAGGGAATAAGAATGGATGATGAACTTTGAGGCCTAAAATTATATAAAGAAAATTAGATTATGTGGATATCATTTTTATATTATTTTTCTAAATTATTTGAAGTTTTGGTCCACCTTAACTTCGATGGCTAAATTTTTGAGTTGAGTCCTTGGTTTAATATTATATGTGTTGATTGATGAAGAGATTCAAACTGACTATTTATTCTATATTTGAATATTGATTAAAATCCATTCTATTTGGAATGAAGAGATTTGACTAGTAGATCTCAATATTTACTTCTTGAAAAAAAAATTTAAATAGTTAAATTTACTAAGTTGTGCTATTGACAATTGTTAAAGTATTACTTTAGGAGCAATAACATTTAGATATTAAACTCAAACATTAATGCTTCTACTGCTTATAATACATTTGTCATTTGTTGATTTGTTTGAGCTTCAGATCCACTTTGTGAGAAAGTTTGGGAGGTTTCTTTATTTTAAATATGAGGTAACTTAAGTTCAGAGACATAAAGTGATTCGTATCCAAATCACACACCATAGCTTCATTAAATAATAGAGCCCAGTTCCCAGTTATTTGTCCATAAATGTTTTCCCATGAACTCCTCTTAAACTTCTCTGAATTAAGCAGTGTTAAGATTCTTTCTTGTTTTATGGAAAAACTGACATATTTTAAAAAATAGAAAAATATGATATGATAAGTCAAGAGAAAGAAAAATCAAGGTAAAAGTACTTTGTGCTCCTCTTTTGAAACTACTGATTTATTCCATATTTATTTCATTGTTCACTTAAGTATGTAATGCTAATTGACACACCTGTAGAGAGAATAGTGCCTGTGTGGTATAAACGGTTAAGCACTGGACTACTACCTGGAAAGATGGTGGTTAAAACCCACCCAGAAGCTCCTTGAAAAACAAACCTGGGAATCCACTTCTGAAAGGTAGCTATTGAAAACCCTATGGAGCAGCTCTGCTCTGCACACCTGAAGTCAAAATGCGTAGCAACCAACTCAATGGCAACAATAGCAACAGTAAAAAGAAATATACCTCTATTATAAAACCTCAGTATTTTACTGTTACACATCACTATGAAGACAGTAAACAAGAAATCCAAAAAAAATTAGCAAACAATAGACCAAGGGAAGAGAAATGAAATCCAAAAGTGAACCCATCCACCTATGTACAGCTTATCTTTGAAAAGGGGTAGAAGTCTATTAAATGAGGAAGAGCAAGTCTCTTTAATAATTCATCCTGGAAAAACTCTATATCCACTAGCAGAAAAATGAAGCAGCCCCCATACCTCACACCATACACAAAAGCTAACTCAAAATGGATCACAACCCTAATTTTCAAACCTAAAACTATAAAGGTGTTGGAAGGAAAACAGGGACAATGTTATGGCACAAATAGAATATCAAATGTAGCTAAAAACACACAGACAACAGAAGATAAACTGGAATGTCCTGAAAATTAAACACTTATGGTCATCAGAAAGGAGCTCTGGTGGAGTAGTTGTCAAGGCATTTGTCTGCTAAACAAAAAATTGTTGGTTCAAACCCACCAACAGCTCCACAGAAGAAAGATGGAGCAATGTGCATCTATAAAAATTTACAGCCTTGGAAACCCAATGGAAGTCACTATGAGTTGGAATCGAATCAATGGCTGTGGGTTTTCTTTGGGTTTTACTATTATAACAAGTCAATGATAGGTTTAAATATGTACACAATTATTTTTTGATGGTTACCATGGAGGAAGGGAGAGGAAGACAGAGGTATTAACTCGGCAGTAGACAAGTGTTTATTCTGGTGGAGAGAACGGCAATATACTATATGAGGAATGTCAGCATGTGTGGCCAAGAGAAAAGAAAATGAGAGTTATGCAAGAATGAACAACAGTTATGGAAAACGCTATCACTTACACCTTATGGCAAAAGCAGTGATAACTAACAGTAAGTTGTGATTAGATATATAAATAAGTATATGTGGTAAATAGGTGAGGGAGGTTGTATGGGAGTATACCTGTGCACATATGTAGGCATGGTGGTAGATATTTCTACACACACTTTTGCAAATAATGCACATATAAGCACATAAATTTTAAAAAATTGCATGGGGATGCAGTTATAGAAGTCCCTTAGATATTGGGATTGTACTGCTAGACTGGAAGGCCAAGGACCATAGTCACAGGAGACATCTAGGTCAATTGGCCTTCATCATATTCTAAGGAGCAGCATTGGTGGCCTGAAAAACTTGCTAGCAGAATCTAAGAAACAACTATTTCTTTTTTCCTGCCTGGAGCAAATGAGAACAAGGAAATATGAAGACTCAAGGAAGCAGTCAGTCCAAAGGACTAATGGCCCATTTGAACCACAGATTCCTCTAACTTGAGACCAGAAAAATAGCTGGTGCCTAAATACAACCACCAACCACTCTGATGAAATGACAAAAGAAGGCTCCCAGTTAGAATGGGTAAAAAATGTGGACCAAAATTAAAATCAATAATAAAAAAAGAAAGACCAAACTACTGGTTAGAAAGACACTAGAGGAATCACTGAGGCAAGCTTCCAACTTGAAACTGAAAACACTCTTGGAGGCCACCTTTCAGCCAAATAATAGAAGGGACTATGAAACAAACATTAACACCTGGGAAGAATCTGGTCTTTAAAACAGTTAACTTTACTGACCAAAAGGGAAACATTTGTCCAAAAACAAAGATGAGAAGACAGAGAGGGAGGGGCAAGCTTGACCAATGGAAATGAGGAACCCAGGGAGAAATAAAGGGAGTGCTGACAGATTGCAGAGATTGCAACCCATGTCAGAACAATTTGCGTATGAGCTATTGACTGGAAATCTAATTTGCTATCTAAACTTTCACCTAGAACAAAATAAAATGTTAAAGTGTTAAAAAAAAAAAAAAACATACAAACCAAAAAAGGCCAAAACAACTACTTAAGCATCTTGAAGAGAATGTTTTAAATATCCACTTTTTAAAAATATGCTTATCATTATATTAACCTTTCATTTTACTTTATGTTTTATTTTAAAGTTTAAAGTGAAAACTGACCAATTCTTTGAGATGGGAATGGCCCCTTCTTCCTAGTCTGTCTTAGTCTGGAAGCTCTGCTGAAACATATCCACCATGGTATTTGAAAAAAACTATGGCATAGCCTTCAACCTCACAGTAACACTTACACCACCACAGTATGACAAAGTGACAAACAAGTGGTGGAAATGATTTCAAGGTGGTATACATTCCACTGTGTTGTGGTTCAGTGGTAGGATTTGGGAGATTTGGCCTTGATTGCCAATCAATCCAGTTCATCTCAAGCATAACTACCACCAGCTCTCAGTGATACTTGTGTGTTTTTGTGATGATGAACAGGTTTCAGCGGAGCTTCCAAACTAAGAGGGATGAGGGAGAAAGGCTTGACTATCAACTTCCAAAAATTAACCAAGGAAAACCTATGGATCACAATGGAAGTGACCCTCCAACAAATCATGGAGATAATGCAATACTGGACTGCATTTTGTTCCATTGCATTGGGTCCCCATGAATCAGGGCTGACTCAAAGGCAGCTAACAACATTGTCAACTAGTGACCATTATTAAACCTTTAGATTTGCTTTTACATCATTAAATAAAAACGTGGACTTATTTTGCAGCAAATTTTGCATTTGTAATAACTCAGAATTGCATCTTTGCTAAGACTTAGTTTTATATTCTATTAAAGTTGGAACATGATTGATTAATGCCAATTTTTTTGATTGACGGATTGAATGTATTCTTTTCTATTAATCATGATATTTAACATAATATCCTGAAATATTTAAGGAAATCATCATTAGACTAACCAGAAAATATACTTTTATATCATATCAAATTTTCAATTTCTAAAACATTGCCATCAGTTCAAGTAAGCATAGTTTTTATAATATGTGTATCATTGCTAAAATTATCCATACATAATTCTGACAATGACTTCTAAATTTTGTCTTTCAGGTGATTGTTATGAGTGTGAACTCTATTGGACCATGGAAAATAGGAATAATGTTACTGTGTTTATTCTCTTGGGCCTTTCCCAAAACAAAAACATTGAAATTCTTTGCTTTGTATTTTTCTTATTTTGTTACATTGCTATTTGTATAGGAAACATGTCCATAATAATTTCTATCACATGCAGTCAGCTAAATGGTCAACCCATGTATTTCTTCCTTAACTACCTCTCTCTCTGTGACCTTTGCTTCACATCCACAGTGACACCTAAACTAATGACTGACTTACTTGCAGAAAGGAAGACCATTTCCTATAATAACTGCATGGCACAACTTTTTATCATGCACTTACTTGGAGGTATCGAGATCTTTATCCTCACAGGCATGGCTTATGACCGCTATGTGGCCATCTGCAAGCCCCTACACTACACTGTCATCATGAGCAGACAGAGGTGTAATGCAATTATCATAGCTTGTTTTACTGGAGCATTTATACACTCTGCCAGTCAGTTTCTGCTCACTATCTTCTTACCCTTCTGTGGCCCTAATGAGATAGATCACTATTTCTGTGATGTATATCCTTTGCTGAAATTGGCTTGCACCAATACACAGAGAATTGGTCTATTGGTAATTGCCAATTCAGGTGTGCTTGCTTTGATGACCTTTGTGATTTTGATGGTGTCTTATGTTCTGATATTATATACCATCAGGCCTTACCCTGCTAAAAGCCGTACCAAAGCTCTTTCAACTTGCAGTTCTCACATAACAGTGGTAGTTCTGTTCTTTGTGCCTGTACTGTTCATTTACATTAGACCAACTGTAACTTTTCCAGAAGATAAAGTATTTGCTCTTTTCTACACCATCATTGCACCCATGTTCAACCCTTTGATCTATACACTGAGAAACATGGAAATGAAGGATTCCATGAAGAAGATGTGGCACCATCAATTGTTTTTGGAAGGAAAGCAACAGGCATGAAAAGCATTTTGCATTTCCCTTTAGTGCTCAAAACTGAGCCTTAAAACTGATGTGGAATGATCCAGAAAATGCATACAAAAGGATTCAAAAGACAGCCACAACTCAGAGCTCAATATCTTTAGCCTTTCCCTAACACTCTTCGTGTTTGGACAACTTATATATATATTTGTGTTCATTCTTACTCTATACTTCTTACATACCTGCCTCAAGTTCATCATATTTTGACATTTTATTTTGACCTGATATTGCAGCTTTTTCTCCTAATTCTTTTGATTTTGTTCTCATTCCATTGAGCTACTATTGAAATAGAAAGCCACCTGGTAGAGAAAACATGTGGTTTTTATAGTCATTGCCCCAGCATTGCAGAGCAGAAGATAAAAGTGAGAATTTTTGAGCTAAGGTTAAGAGTTAAATTAGTGGAATATTTAGTGCTTTTATTAAATCTTCCTTCAGAAAGACAATTCAACACATTTAAAGGAAAAATAAAGGGAGAAAAAAAGCAACAGAATCTTTCCGCTTTCATTGGGTAAGATGCTTCTGAACTCTTCCCCACAAAGGAAGACCCCAGTATCCCAAAAGCCTTGGTAGAAATGTCTGGAAAATGTTAATTTCAATGTTAGGCTAGATTGCATTATCTATAAAGGTTATCTGTATCAGAATAATCTGTAACATAAAGATTAGATCATAAAATTGGTTTCAAAAACCATTTTGAAAAACTCATATAGTAAGAGGGAAAAATAATACATAAATAAATAAGTATAATTTTATATACATATATATGTCCATATGTATATAAAGTGTATATAAAATATATACATGTCATTGAGTCTATTCTGATGTATAATTGACTCCCCTCCATTGGGTTTCCAAGGCTTTAAATCTTTATGGAAGTAGATTGCCTCATCTTCCTTCAACAAAGCAGTTGGTGGATTTGAACAACCAAACTTCTGGTTAGCAGTCAAATACCTTACCCACTATGCCACCAGAGCTCCTTGGCCATATATATATATATTCAAAACTGTGAATGTATGCATATACATATTCAGCACTATGAATATATACTAAATACCACTGATTTGTATCCTTTCATATGATTAATTATGTGTTAGGTGAATTCTGTCTCAATAAATAAAAATGGAAAAAAAAAATATATATATACCAGCACCTCATCGGTCATTGTACTGTGTCTCTGTTAACACAGATAATAAAGTGCTTCTCTGTTCAATAGCCTGTATGTGCAATCCAGATGTGACGAGTTGTTAAGTAATATAAAGACAATGCTGACCTATGGGAATCAGACATGATGGCACATAACAACAACAACAACAACATGGGAATTAGAAGCAATGGACAATTGTCTTTTTTCTTTCTAAATGGAATGTCTAGTATATAATATTTTTACTGCTTTCTGGGAAGATAATCCAGTGAGAGAAGAAACATTTGCTTTTGCCTTTGATGCCAAACAGTGACCGGTTAGATAATTCATAGTCTTATCTTCCCTGTCTTATATCCATTTTACCTCATTCCTGACTTTTAGCTAATAAGGTTTAGCTCAATCTTTGTTTCTTAAGGATATCAGATTAAAGTATTTGGTATCAGACATGGCTAAGAAAGCAAAGCCTCATGATGGGATTTTGGATTCAGGTTTTCCAGTAGTTTGAGAGTATAGGAACCCCACTCCTGATAGGAAGTGGTAATTGCAATCATACTTAAATATATAGAAAAGATTTTGAAGGAAATATACTAGAATGA
>NW_006922237.1:1030441-1030964 GCF_000298275.1 Orycteropus afer afer
AATGACATGAGACAAAGTATATGTGAACTGCTGTATGAAAAGTGAATTTACTCTGTAAATCTTCACCCAAATCCTAATAAAAAAAATAAAAAAGAGAAATTTTCACAACTAGATCAATAATCAACATCATGCTAAATGAAGAAGAAATTGAGCTTGCCTATGATTTCAATCTAATTGGATCAAAAATCAAAACCCATGGAAGCCAAAATTAAAAGCTAAACTCTCTGTCACTGAGTCATTTCTGGGGCCTTTGACTCCTGGGGCCTTTGAATGTTTCAGAATAGAATCATGCTCCATAAGGTTTTCAAAGCTGTGGTTGTTCAGACACAGAGCACTAGGTTTTCTTCCAAGGTGTCTCTGGGTGAGTTCAAATTTCCAACCATCCTATTTGTAATGTTGAAGAGAAAATTAGTAACAGACATCTTCCTTCAATTTTAAGGCTTTTTCTTATTCATGAAACAAAATATTAACCATTAAAAATGCAGGCAGAAAATGTTCTACAACAACATAAATTTGCTTTATC
>NW_006922237.1:1031764-1062766 GCF_000298275.1 Orycteropus afer afer
ACTTGAAGGCAGTGAATTTTATTATTATTATTATTGTTGAGCTGGGAATGAAAAATGAATAGGAATGCCATTGCGTTATCCACCAAAAGAATATTTCAAGATCTATCATGAATTACAAGCTATCAGTGATAGGATACTATTCATATGTTTACAAGGGAGTGCATTAATATGACAATTATTCACATTTACACACCAATCACTAATGTCAAAGAAAAGTAATTATGAGCATGTTTTCAATATGTTAGCTTCAACTTGAACTTGCATATAAGCAAGTCCAACGTTGAGTATATGCCACCTGAATTCAGAGACCATCTCAAGAGTAGATATGATGTACTGAACTCTACTGACTGAACACCAGAGATGAGTGGTGGGATTAAATCATACACCATTTTCATTAACTTATGCAATCTGATATTGATGAAACATGCAATTAAGATGCACTAATATTTATTGGTTACTGAAATTTGAGAGTTAGAAACAAAAAAGAAGGATCAGTAGTTGGAAAATAGGGTCATGGTAATGGAAATGATGCTCAAGATCACATGATAGAATGTTGTAAGAACAATGATTTATTTATTGCAAATACCTATTTTCAACAACATAAACAGTGACTATAAAGGTAGATTGCAGCAGATGGAATACAAATTAATCAAATCATCTACATCTGTGGGAAGATACGATGGAGAAGTTCAATATCATCAGTCAGAACAAGACCAGGGACTGACTGTGAAACAGATCATCAATTGCTTATATACAAGTTCAGGTTAAAGCTGAAAATAATTAAGACATGTCCACAAGACCACACTGCAACTTTGAGACTATGCCACTTGTATTTGGAGACCATCTAACGAGTAGATTTAGTATTGAACACTAATGATCAAAGACCAGGGGAATTGTGGGATGAAATTGAGGATACCGTTTATGAAGAAAGTAAAATTTATTAAAAAGATAGGAAAGAAAGAAAATACCAAAATAAGTGTCAAGAGAGACTCTAAAATTTTATCTTGAATGGAGGGTAACTAAAATGAGTGGAAGAAATGATGAGGTAAAAGAGCCAAAAAGATTTCAAAGCTGCATTTAGTTAAAAAGGAAAAAAAAAAAAAAACCACAGCTAAGAATTATAATGAAATGTGCAAAAATCTGGAATTAGAAAACCAAAAGTGAAAAATATGCTTATCATTTCTCAAGCTGAAAGACTGCAGAACAAATTGATGGCTTCAGCTGCAGTATTGAAGGATTCTATGAGCAAATAATTGAAAGACACTGCAAGCAACAAAAGAGGACGGAAGAAATACACAAAGCATTTTACTCAATGTTCAATCATTTCAGGAGGTATCATGTGATTAAGAACGTACGGTACAGAAGAAAGAAATTCAACCTGCACTGTAAGTATTGGTGAAAAACAAGGCTTCAGGAATTGATAGAATATCAACTTAGATGTTTCAGCAAATAGATGCAACATTGCGAGAACTTATTCATCTATGTCAAGACATTGGGAAGATAGCTCCCTGGCCAACTGACTGGAAAAGATCCATATTTGTGCCCATTTCAAAGGAAGGTGATCCAAAACAATACATAAATTGTTGAATAATATCATTAATACCAAACACAAGTAAAATTATCCTGAAGATAATTCATAAACAGTTGCAACAGTACATCAGCAGGGAACTAACAGAAATTAAAGTCAGATTCAGAAGAGGGTGTGGAATGAGGGATATCATTGATGATGTCAGATGGATCTCGTCTGAAAGCAGATAATAAAAGAAAGATGTTTACCTGAGATTTATACAAAACATTCAACTGTGTGGATCATAATAAATTATGGATAAATTGCAAATAACTAGAATTCTACAACACTTTATTGCTCTCCTATAGAACCTGTACATACACTTAGAGGCATTCATTGAGAGAGAACAAGAGATTACTGCAAGGCTTAAACTCAGGAAAGTTGTGAGTCAGGGTTGCATCTTTTCAACAGTTATACTATCTATATGCTGAGCATAAACTTAAATAAAAGTATGTTGAAAAATAAATAAAAAAATATCTGAAATAATTGTCAAAGGTGTTACTTTTAATTTGTAATATTTTGAATATCATATTTTCCCCTACAGTTATCTGCATTTTGTAAAATAACTACAATATGTATACATTATTTTTATTTATAGATATTTATATCAAAATAAAAGTTGAATTAAAATATTATTCAAAATTGTCATTGTAGATGTAGAGAGAATCCATGAGAATAGATGAATTTCCAAAAGGGGTAGATTGTTGGTATAAGAGGAGCTCTGGTGGCATAGTGCCTAGGGCATTTGACTGCTAACCAGAAAGCTGGCGGTTCAACCCACCAGCCACTACTTGGAAGGAAGATGGGGCAACCTACTTCCCTAGTGATACTGCCTTGGAAACCCAAGGAGAGGTCGCCATGAGTCAGAAACAACTTGAGAGCAGTGAGTTTGGTTTGGTTTTCGTTGGTATAAAAGCAAAGTGTGCCTGTCCAAGAAGAAGGTATCTAGAGTGACAGGAAATGAGGGGTTCCTGTGAACTCCATCAGGAATACTAAATGAGGTTGTAGGAGGAACTGATTTGCTGCCATTTAACCCAAGGCACAGAAGACATCTAGGAGAAAAAGAGAAGTAACTTTGTCAAACTTAAAGCAAAATTGAGTGGGCGGAAGGAGTGGGCTGAAGTAAACATGACTTTCTTTTAGAGTAGCCTTGGTTTCCCTACAATCAAAGCCTGAGAAAATGCCTACAGCCAAGGAGTTTATTTGGGAAGTGTCCAAGGGGGCAGGAATGTGGGGCAGGGAAAATAAAGCTGGCAAAGAAAGAGCCAGTGTAAAGATGAGTGGTCTTGATGGCCAGGCTCATGGGGACTGACACCTCTTCTGAAAGACCTTCAGAGGAACTGGATGAAACTCATCTCAGAAGGCCTGTCAAAGAGGGGAAGGATTTATCTATCAGATCAAGTGTGACTCAGTGGGCTCTGACTTCTGCACACTTCTGGGCTGCACTTCTTCAGGTTTGCTATGGGGACCTACACCATTCCATGCTGTTGTCAGACAAGACCCAAGAACATCATCATCAGTTTTTCTGAGCACATGGGCTGTAAGGATCTGCATGGAACTTGTTAAGCTGCTGGGCCTAGAGTAAGATGTGGGACCATTTGAACCTGAGATAAAACACAGGAAGTGTTCCACCCACTTTTCCAACAACTTATTGTGGGACACACAAAATTTCAAAATGTGGGTCTAAATGGAGCTCTGGAGGCACTGTGGTTAAAGCATTCTTCTGCTAACCAAAAGGGTCACTGGTTCAAACCCATTGGCCACTTCATGGGAGAAAGGTGAAGAAGTTTGCTTTCATAAAGACTTATAGCCTTGGAAAATTTATGGGGAAGTTCTACTCTGTCCTATCAGGTTGTTATGAATTGGAATCAACTCCATAGGTAAGTTTGGGTTTGTTAAGGATTCTTTCATATTTTCCATTTTGCCTCTGCTCAGACCTTATTCCCAACTGGTTCCTTAGAATTTACAACAGTATAAGGTACATGTTTTATGATCTAGCAACTAAATAAAAATGGATCACTGATTTGTGATGAAAATCCATAGATATAAGGAATTATAAACTTTGAAAAAGTCATCACTAGATCAATAACCAACATCATGAAAAATGAAGTTGTCAAGGATTTCATTTTACTTGGATCCATGATAGCCTAGGAAGCAGCAATCAAGAAATCAAACAACATACTGCGTTTGGGCCAATCTGCTGCAAAAGACCTCTTTAAAGTGTTAAAATGTTAACTAATATATGTCTGACTCAGGCCATGGTATTTCCAATCATCATATATGCATGTGAAAATTGGACAATGAAAAATGAAGACCGCAAAAAAATTGATGTATTTGAATTACGGAGTTGGTGAAGAATACTGAATGCATTGTTGAATGCCAGAAGAAAGAACAAATCTGTCACGGAAGAAGTACATCAGAATGCTCCTTGAAAGCAAGAATGGAGAGACTTCATCTCACATACTTTGGACATCTTGTCATAAGGGACCACGCTTGATAAAGAAGAGGATTAGCAAAAAAGGTGAAGACCCTCAATGAGAAGGATAGACACAGTGGCTGCAATAATAGGGTCAAATATAGGAAGATTTGAGGATTGTGCAGGAATGGGCAATGATTCATTCTGTTGTATATAGGGTCACTGTGATTCAGGACCTACCTGATGGCATCTAACAATAAAACAACATCAGTAACAACCTTGACGTGACTATCTTTTCAGACCTTGAAAGGCATGAAACCATTTTCACTGGCACATTTGGTGAATATTTTATTTGCGAGATCTCTCAACCCACGAAAAAAAGGTTAGAGTGAGGAGTGGGATAGTAAATTCATTTTAAATTCCACTTAGAAATTAAACAGTATATATATATATATCCACATTAGATCACAATGGATTCAACTTTTAGATATGGAATAAAAGCATTTTCTGGGTAAATGCTGGCAATGACCTTTACTTCCTATTAGTTTCAGAAATCATGAGAGAATCTTCCTTTCTTCAGGGATCGCACACTCAGGACCAGCGGACTTGATTGGATGATGAAATTTATTAATCTTTAGAATGGGAGGTAAGAATTTATTCTGACTTCCTGCTAAGCTATGAATGCTGCATTGACTCAAAGCTAAAGGAATTTATCTATGAACTAATCACCTGGTAAGTGAAAATCCAACCAATTTATAGGAAGTAAATATTGCTTCCAAAGAGGCTTTAATTAAATGTTATTATCTATACATACATATACATTTATATCTAAATAATATAAAGTAGATTTTTCTTTATAAATATGCTGATTTTTATCCTTTTTGAAATGTGTATTTTCTTCAACTTTTTGGCAGCACTTAAAATAATAAATTATGAATCATGTGAAATACATTTTTCCCTTGGTTGATGTCAAAATAAAGCATAATATTTTTGTATAATACCAGGAAATTCATTTTAAAAAAAGTAATGATAGTATTCTATGTCATTTATGTGGCTTATGAGAGGAAAACTAAAAGGAGTTGATAGAGGGATGAAGTGAGTAACTTATGTGTTATGTAAAGGAAAAGAGACAAGTATATAGAAAAAGTAGGCATAGAACAAAGGAATTAAGGAGTGAAATGAAATAGAAATTCATTACTCCTTTTCTCCTTTGCTACTCTTTGTGTGAGAGATAGAGTGGGTAATTAAGAGCATGAAAGGTTATGGGTTTAGAACACATTAATATCAGAAGATACTGGACACTAATGTGAAATAAATTTAATGAGCATGGGAGAAGATTTGTGAATTGTATGAGAAGAAAGGTTTACATCATTGGAGAATTGATGTGAGTAACAGGAAAAAACTTGGAAGCTGTTGGGAAAAATGAATCTTTGCTTTGATTTTTTGGACAAAAAAACATGGGTTGCAGAAGGAACTAACCTAAAATTCCTTGAATTATTCCAAGAAAAGAACTGTCACAGCCAGTTGGGCTTCAAATGCTATCATCTATTTTTATTGCTCTGCATAATATTAACATGCATTAAGCTTGTCATAGTTAACATGAGTCAAATGATAATTACCTTGGATATCTCAATATTACAGATAAACAATATTTTAATGAACTTTAAAAAAGTAAAAAAATGCACAATAAGTGGAATATCAAAATTTAAATAAAGACTGCATCTTAACCTACACTCGCACACTTTATCCTTGTTGTCTTTCAACTTATCAAAGGACAACTTATTCCAGGAAAAGAAATGCATCTGCTCTGAGCTCATTTTACATCTCATACCTGAGGTGACTCTGCATTTTAATTTATGCCTTGAACTACTGCAACTGATACTATCATTCTTGTTTGCTCTCAAAAATATCCTGATTAGAATGGTAAGTTATATGGTAAGCCTGCTGATACAAAGTTTAGAATTAATGACTTTAAATGTAGTAGAAGATAACTGATGGAATAACTCAATTTCTTTCTACAATACTCACTCTGATTGACACCACGCTTAATCAAAATTCCTGATGCTGACCTGTCCCTTTTTTTTCAGGTCCACCTTTCGAACATTGACTGCATTAGATCATGGAAAATATCAATAATGTCACTGAATTTATTCTGTTGGGACTTTCACAGAATAAGAAAATTAAAAATTTTTGCTTTTTATTATTCTTATTTTGTTACATAGCTATTTGGTTAGGAAATGTTCTCATCGTTATTTCCATCACCTATAGTCAGCTAATTGAGCAACCCATGTATTTTTTTCTTAATTATCTTGCTCTCTCAGACCTGTGTTATACCTCAACAGTGACTCCCAAGCTAGTCACTGACTTACTGGAGGAAAGGAACACAATTTCTTATAATAGCTGTATGGCACAGCTTTTTGCTATGCACTTCTTTGGGGGGATTGAAGTCCTCATCCTCACAGTAATGGCTTATGATCGATACGTGGCCATCTGCAAGCCCTTGCACTACACCGTCATGATGAGCAGGAGAAAGTGTGATGCCATGGTCTTTGCTTGCTGCATTGGGGCATTTCTGCATTCCTTCGTCCAATGTCTTCTTACTATCAACCTCCCTTTCTGTGGCCCCAATGAGATAGATCATTACTTCTGCGACGTGTATCCTTTGCTGAAACTGGCCTGCACTGACACGTACAGAGTTGGGATCCTGGTTGTTGCCAATTCGGGCATGATGGGTTTGGTGACTTTTGTGGTCCTGGTGCTGTCTTACATTTTGATACTATACACCATCAGGAATCACCCAGCCAAAAGCCGCAGCAAAGCTCTGTCCACTTGCAGTTCCCACATAACAGTTGTGATTCTATTCTTTGTGCCCGTCCTGTTCATTTATATCAGACCAGCCACCACTTTGCCAGAAGATAAAGTGTTTGCTCTTTTCTACACCATCATTGCCCCCATGTTCAACCCTCTGATCTACACCCTGAGAAACATGGAGATGAAGAATGCCTTAAGGAAAGTGTGGTGCTAGAATCCATTTTAACTTTAAGACAATTGATCTAATTGATCAATTGATTAATCTCAGTATCCACCCTATTAAAGTGAGTTTGCCTCTGTTAAGCTTATTAAAGGATGTAAGAAAAATAAGCAATGCCACTGCCCTCACTTCATTAGTATTACTTACTTTGAACTACTTTCTTCTTTTTTTGTTAATCTATGTTTCCTATTTACAGTACCCATGGTACCATGAGGAGCTCTGGTAGTGTAGTGCCTAAGGCACTTGACTGCTAACCAGAAGGATGGCGGTTCAAACCCACCAGCTACTCCTTGGAGGAAAGTTTGGGCAATCTGCTTCCATATTGATATTGCCTTGGAAACCCAAGGAGGGGTTGCTATGAGTCGAGTCGGACTTGATGGCACATAACAACAACAATGCTACTATGAGTCATTATTTCCTTGTTTCCTTGTTCAACTGCTACATTTTTCTTTGATATTTTTTTTTCTTTGTGCTTTATCTATAGGTTTCTAAGCAAAGCTCAGACTTCTAACCTTTCAGTTTTTGTTCCAATAAACAAATCCGAATTTACATAGCATCTCAGATTTAAAGAGCCCATATGGCTTATTGGCAAGTGGTTGTGTTCAGCTGCTGATCAAAATGTTCATTAAATCCACAATCACTCCATGGGATAGAGATGTGGCTCTGCTTCCTTAAAGACTACATCTTTGAAAACCCTATGGAAGCACTGCTGCTCTGTCCTATGAGTCCCTTCAAGATGGAATTAACTTGATGGCAATGGGATTGGTTTTAGCTATATGGCCTATTACTCTCTCTGTATTCTCCATGAAAAAATGAGTACCAGAAACTTAGAACCATTTTTGCCACTTGGCCCATGTTTTTCCATATTCACTGCAAAAATGCTCCCTCCCTGCAAAAAAAAAAAACTAATTAGAGTCTAAACAATAAAATACAATTTATGTAAAAAATAATAACTCTATAGAAAACTTGAAAGTGTTTTTCTGAAATAATTGTGATAATAAAATAAGTTTTGTGCTTAGAAAAGAAACTGCTTAAAAATGCTTTATAGGTATTATTATTTATATCTGTAAATTAATTTTTATAAAATGATATTTAAATATTTAAACAAATATTTTATTTGCAGTTACTTTATACCTTAAAATACTATTTTCATAATATAAAAATTCTAAGAATAAAAGCTGTGCAAATCATGTTCATACATGTTTCAGTAATATTGCAGATTAGCGTTAAATAATACCATCAGAACCAGGTATTTGTAAAAATCCTTAATCTCCTAATGAAAAGCTACCTAAACTTTAATTTTGAAATGATGATCTAAGTATTTACCTTATTTTTCTGATGAGTAAACTGTAACTAAAAGGATTTAAACTTGTCTTAACATTAAACTGAATATTAGTGAAGCATTTAATTTGTTAAATAAAGAAAAACAAACAAACAACCCCAAAAAGTCTGTTATATCTCTTTATGAGAGAATATAACTGACAGATCCCCATTACAACATGTTTTCCATAGATTTTATCACATATTATTTTACAGTTTTTAAACATGAATTTAGATTATAAGTGGAAAATATTTTACTTAACAATTTAATTGCCTTAAGCACTATGCTCTTTTAAGATTTATCTATATAGGATGAAGTTGACAAGAACTTGAAATCTTAGCTAGGAAATTTAGGGTGCAGTGAGTTTATGCTAATGGCAGAGGATAGACTGTAAAGGAAGTCGAGAATAGTGGCCCAACTCATAATGAATCAATGTCGCTGAATTGTACCTGTAAAAAATTGCTGAATTAGCAAATGTTCTTCTGTGCGTATTTCAACTACAACACAAATATCATAAATTATGTTAAAAAAAGTTACCAAAAAATATCATTAATTTTGATGAGATTGTTTCCTTTCCTTTTGTGACAAAACCAGTGTGCTTTTCTCATTGACTTTATCTATTGAATGTCAAAGTACAAAGGAGTAGCACCTATGATATATCAGGAAGGACAGTGGAATTGTTTCATAGACATAAAGAACTTGGGAGAAATAAGTATACATCTTGGGGAAAATGACAAGCAGAAGAGACAAAGGAAAATGATTTAAATGGTATGAGGAGTAATGCCCTGTCCAACACTCCAACGCAGTATGTATAATTCCAGGGTATGATATGAGGTCTTTGTTTATTCTTTCCCTTGGGAGTTTCAGCTCTCAGGCATCTGTAAGATTAACTATCTCACGGTCTGGATAGTTGAATCACATCTTTGTCATTTACTATTTTTGTGACCTTGGATAATTTTAACCATGTTCAATTTTCATCTTATATATATAATATGTGACTTTATTACAACAACATTTCTATAAGATTAAATTCACTCACATTGAAAAGTAGACAGATCTGTGAAATGGGCACATGTTTCTAGGTCCTGGGATCATATAGAGAGATCCTAGGGGACAGGGGATTCAGTGGCATGTTAATTTGGGAGACTTGAATGATTTGTATTGCCATCTATTCAATATTTTGAGGTATTTTTGTTTCCTATAAAATTATGGACAGGTTAATATCATGGAATCATGATAAGTTAGTTTGAGATAGAAGGCTTCAAAATAGATTTTTAAATGTATAAAGGGGTATTTTTCCATCCAGCCATTTTCAAAATCACCAAGAGAGTCATTAGAAAAAAAAAAAAAAAAAGACATTTTAATATGGAATATGTGGGTCTGATTTGCCTATTACTAACATAAGTTTTGAGGAGCTCTGGTAGCATAGTGGCTAAGGCACTTGACTACTAACCAGAGGGCTGGCGGTTCAAACCCACCAGCCACTCCTCGGAAGGAAGGTTGGGCAATCCTACTTCCGTAGTGATACTGCCTCGGAAACCCAAGGAGGGGTCGCTATGAGTCAGGGCTGACTCGACAGCACATAACAACAACAACAACAACAACAACATAAGTTTTTAACTGTATTTTTTAAATATTAGTTTTCTTGTAAGAACTGACTGTATGAATAACAAGCTTATCACATACATAGATTCTGTTGTAAAATTTGAAAAATAATATGCAAATAAACCTAAATTACTGCAAAGCATTAAGCCAGTACTGATTCTTGGGTGCCTAGGCTGGCTTATTTGGCCATTGTCCAATTGCACCATGGTAGAAGCCTTTTATGCCCGGTCATAGCTGTATGAAGCAAACATGCATTAAAGTAGAAAAATAAGTGAGAAGGAATAAGTGTCAATGAAGTTATGGTGTTTAATGTGTCACTAAGATGTGACATGATTGCAATAAGGTATGAAAACCAGAGTTATGTGGTAAGATACTCATAAATTAATTAAATAAATATTCAGTTTCTAATTTATGCTATAAACTTTGCTTGTTACTAAGAAAAGAGAAGTGAAATGAATGTGACATGCCCCTTACTCCCAAGAAACCCATAATCTAGTAAAGAATAAAAAAGAAACCAAGTCAGGAAAGGAGTTGAAAGAAGATTCCCACTAATGGCAAGTTACTGGATTTCCATGGTCTGGTTCCTATTCTCATTTGTAGAAGGAAAGCAAAGAGAGGAGTTCTCATGACAAGATATTCACTTGCATCTCATTTTGTGAATCAAATGCCCTTCACGTCATTTGCTTCTCTTGCCACAAATATTTGATTGCACCACACTTTCTTTATGGCATTTTTCATCTCCATGTTTCTAAGTGTGTAGATAAGAGGGTTGAGCATGGGGACAATAATTGTGTAAAAAAGTGTAAACACTTTGTCTTCTGGTAAAGTTGTTGCAGGTCTAAAGTAAATAAAGATGACAGGTACAAAAAACAGAATCACAACTGTGATGTGGGAACTGCAAGTGGAAAGTGCTTTGCGACGGCTCTCTACAGAGTATGCTCTCAACGTATACATTATCATAATGTAAGAGGCCATCAAAACCACAAAGATCACCAATCCCATCATACCAGAATTAGCAATGACTAAGAAACCAATTTTGTCTGTATTAGTGCAGGCCAGTTTCAACAAAGGATAGACATCACAGAAATAGTGATCTATTTCATTGGGGCCACAGAATGGTAAAAAAATTGCAAGGAGAAATAGGCCAAGGGAATGCACAAGGCCCCCTGCACACGACGCTATGAGAATTGTGTTGCATCTGTGCCTGTTCATGATGATGGCGTAGTGCAGTGGTTTGCAGATGGCGATGTACCGGTCGTAGGCCATTCCTGTGAGGATGAAGACCTCAATACCTCCAAAGAAGTGTGTGGTAAAAAGTTGTGTCATGCAGTTGTTATAGGAAATTGTTTTTCTTTCTGTCAGTAAATCGGACATTAGTTTGGGTGTCACCGTGGAGGTGTAGAAAAGGTCTGAGAGAGCAAGGTAACTAAGGAAGAAGTACATGGGTTGGTTACTTAGCTGGCTGCATGTGATAGAAATCATGATAACCAAGTTTCCCAAGCATATAGCAATGTAACATAGGAAGAAAAATAAAAAGCAGAGCATCTGGATTTCCTTGTTCTGAGAAAGTCCCAGAAGAATAAACTCAGTAACATTATTCCTAATTTCCATGGCTTGATTCAATTATGGACAGCCCTAGAAAGTTACCTGAAATGACAAAATTAATGAGGGAAATCATTAATAAGAAAAAAAAGAAAACTATTATCTAATTAAAATTACATAAATGGCATTTTTGTAGTCTCAAATTATCCTGAAGATTATAGAAATAACTTACACAGTCAAGAAAATTATTTTGAACTCCTAGTGGCACTAATATTCTGAGAAATGAGGATACAGTGATAGATTAGACACCACTTTGTGTAATTTGAATTTTTTCATGAGAAAGTAAAGTTATTTTGATAAAGAATTAATTAACAAGATAATTGTCAGTATGTTAAATACAGTGACAATTTTACGTATGATCTGGAGAATTTTGAGAGTGAAATAGAGCACTATTAATAATTACACTGTGGTTATAGGCACAAAATAGAAATTTCCAGGGAGAGTCAAGATGTGTTCCACAGTAATGATGAGTTACACAACCTCTGTGATTCTCATGAAAAACTTTATGTTCCACACAAGATTATCTTTGTAACTAATTAGAAAAATGTGTAGGAAATAATTTCATAATCCTTGAAGAAATACTTGAATATTGCAATTACCCAATTATTTAGGTTTGTAAGACAAGTCCTTAGTATAGTACCAGAATATTGTAATGTCAGCTTCTAGGAAAAAAAACAAATAACAGTAAGTAGCATCTTACTTAGAAGGCATTGCACATTTCTAAATATATTAACTATTACATGGTCAGTTCCTCTCGCTACATATGTATTACTTTGCCCATTTTCAGATGAGGAAAGGAAAACATTTAGTGCTGAAACAATGGGCACTGATTTTACAAATCTAGTAAACACCCAATATTGTTGCCACACACTGTCAAGGAATTTCTGACTCGGTGATCTTGTGAACAACAGAATGAAACACAGCCTAGTCCCTGAACATCCTTGCAATTGTTACTGGGTTTGAATCCATTTTTGCAGCCACTGTGTCTATCCATCTCTTTGAGAATCTTCATCTTTTTTGCTTACCCTCTACTTTACCAAGTATGCTATCCCCCCTAGGGACTGGTCCCTCCCATTAACCTGTCCAAAGCACATGAAATGAAGTCTCACCATCCTCACTCCGAATGAGCATTCTGGCTGTACTTCTTCCAAGACAAATGACTTTCTTCTTCTTCTTCCAGTCCGTGGTATATTTAATATACTTTGCCAACACCATGATTCAAATGAATCTACTCTTTGGTCTTCCTTTTTCATTGTCCAGCTTTTGCATCCATATGAGGATTTTGAAAATATCATGTCTTAGGTCAGTTATCTTTGTGACATGCTTGCCTTTTAACACTTTAAAATGTTAATGATGGGATATTAATTGAAATGTTTCCACAAATAAATCCAATTCTGGAAGCATTCAATCATCAATCCCAAGAAAGATCAAAGACAGCTACCAACTTCAAGAGATCTATGTCCATGTTCATTCCAAAGAACAGTGATCCAGTGCAGTGTGGAGATTTTTGAACAATCATAAGCAGCCAGTAGTGTTTTTTAACCCATGTAGACTAGTTCTGGTTTGTGATCTAAAGTACTATAAATGTTGTTACTCTCTGGAAATAGGGAGATTGTCAAAGTATGTCATTTCCATGATTTATCATAGAACTGCTGAGGAAATATATGCCCAGTAAGTATTTGTAGCACCCATGCCAAGGATCAAACCAGAAGAAATAATTTTACATAAAAAAGGGGATTTGAGCTGCTGAATACTAACATATGTTGTATAGGTAGATAGAAGGGTAAACTAATTTTAATTTCAAAAGAAAAATAAAGAAAAAGTGCTTCAGCATAGAGCATAATATGCAGTTTTTCCACCCAAGATTAAGGACTTCTCCACATTGACTACTCAAGTCACCAGCAGCCAGCCTTAATTCTTCTCAGTTGTCCTAGTATGCATACTGCCATACACTTACATGCAAAATCAGTTAGCCCCTAAATTTAGAGGCATGACCCACATAAAGTAGAGAACTCTTATGCCTACTTTATAGACTGATCTGACTTACAGATCTTCATTAATTGGAAAATTGACTGGACAATTGAGGATCAACAGCATTTTTAGAAATCCTAAGTTTACAATAGAATGATAAAAGCAAACAAAACCAACTGACCATGGATGAAAGAAAAACTAATAAATCTTCTTTACAACTTTCTTCAAAAAGAATCCAGAAGGTATGCATAAAGGGAGTTTTTTTTTTTCCCCACCACATGTTTCAATGCAGAGGAATGTTCAAGTGATCCTGGCATTTCTCTACCGTTGTACACACTGCTTTGGGAATTTTGAAGGTATTTATTGATTGATTACTCTTGGAAAAAGACCTAGACATGCCAGGCATCTTTCCCTCAACTCTCATTCTGTCTCTGGTGGTATAAAATGAAATAATCATAGGACTTATCTGACTGTGTTCTTCCTAATGAGATTGCAAACATAAGTGACCATTTAAACATGAAACGTGAAAACCAGAAAAATTGCCATGGAGTTGTTTCTGACTCATAGTGATCTCAGGTGTGTCATAGAAGATTGTGTTCCATAGTTTTTCAATGATGTTTTAGAAGTAGATCACAGGGCCCTCTGCATGGCCTCAAACAATGAACCTTTCACCAACCTTTTGAACAGCAGTGTATACATTAAACAATTTTACCAACTTAGCACTCTGTCCTACGGTTAATGTTAAATAGACATCAACTAAGGAAAGAAGTAGGAATTAAAAAAAAAAAATGTACTGCAATTTCGAAGACATAATACAATATTAAAAATAACCTATCATTATTGGTCAAGTAATTCAGGATTAAAGAGAACAGATTATTTTTCTTAATTCATTTAATTCATTCTCTCTGGGTTGCTAAGAGAATATGTTTTCCATAACACATGTATTATTTTTTCAAAATAATTTTTATAGTTGTTTATTTTATAACTAAAATTCTGATTTTTTTTTTTATTCCTGTTGGAGATTTATAGTAAAACAAGCTTTAGTTAGTTTTTAAATGTTCTCAGTTCAACATTTTTTTAAATTAAAACACATGTTTAAACAACATTGATGTCTTTTGCCTTTTTATATTAAGCTAAATGTGCTCTACCTTAAGTGAATTTAAACTTTATGTGTGTTAAGAGATATGTGTTCCGAACACATTTTACTAGATTCTAATTTGGGAGTTTAAGTGTCAATGCTGCTTTTTTGTGAGAAATTTTTCTCTGAAGTTTAGCAGCTCTTCAGTTTCTGTTCAGTGTCTCTGTTAAACCCAAGTGACACTAATTTATATATTGAAATAAATTGTTGATAATGGTTATTTCCAGGTAGACTATGGTGAATTTAAATCATCATTTTATCCACTTATCTAATTTCTTAATGTTTATCATATTTTTTTATTGTCATAAATGTCTTTCTAAATATAACAGCCTATTTGTCCTTTAAATGCTGCCTACAGTATTTGAAAATTGTGACTACAAGAACCTAGAACCCAACTTAAGACTGAAAGTTCACACAGATGATTAATTACTTGTAAGTAAAAACTTAGGAGCTCTGGTCGCATAGTGGCTAAAGCACTTGACTGCTAACCAGAAGGCTGGCGGTTCAAACCCACCAGCCACTCCTCAGAAGGAAGGTTGGGCAATCCTACTTCCGTAGTGATACTGCCTCGGAAACCCAAGGAGAGGTCGCTATGAGTCGGGGCTGACTCAATGGCACATAACAACAACAACAACAAGTAAAAACTTATTATTGAGAATTAAAAACATATTATCAGGTGTATTTTAGTTAAAAGAGTGATGTGCTCTTCTTATACTATTCTGATATACTAAATAAAGAATATTTCAATTATCTGATTTAATAACATGAAAAGGTTTGCAATGTAAGAGAACAGATGGATAAGTGCTTAGAAAACTTATAATGAAATTTTTAATGCTGTTACATTACCCTGAGCATGAAGGGATAATATGATAATCAACATATTTTTTTTTACAAAGTACTCATTTTTTCTAGATATCTATACTTTTTAGAAAAAGTAAATTTTTAGAAAACTTACTTGAATAACACTATACAAAATAGTCAGATATAGTTGGCTAGATGGAAATACCTTATAAAGGAAAGTGGACCACTTTTCTCGTATTTAAGAAATGTTCCCTCCAGCACAATATAAAACAAATCATATGGTGTGCTTTGCTCAGCCACCTTTCTCCTTTAACTTATGCAATTTACCCATACAAACTGCAGGATTCCATCACAAAATTTAATCTGTTCATATTCTCTCAAATAGAAACTATCGGAGAAAACACAGGCAGAATGCTCCTTAGAAGTGAGAATGGTGACACTTCATCTCACGTACTTGGGACATGCTATCAGGAGAGACCAATCCTTGGAGAAAGACATCATGCCAGATAAACTGGAACATAAGAAAAAGAGAAAGACCCTCCACAAGATGAAGGAACATAATTGCCACAACAATGGGTTCAAACATCGGAATGATTATGAGGATGGTGTGAGACTAGGCAGTGTTCTGTTCACTTGTGCGTAGGCTCACTGAACCGGAATGATTGTGAGGATGATGTGAGACTTGTTGTTGTTGTTATGTGCCGTCGAGTCGGCCCCCACTCATAGCGACCCCTCCTTGGGTTTGCGAGGTAGTATCACTAGGCGGTGTTTTGTTCACTTGTGCGTAGGCTCACTGAGTCAGAACAAAATTAATGCCATCTACCAACTTATTTCCAAGTAACCATCTGATAAAAGCACTGTATCAGTATCCAACAGAATTAATTTTCCTTCCTCTCTGACAGTTACTATCCATGGAATGAAAGAGTTGCATTGGATAATCTCAAAAGAGATCCCCATGTTCTGATGGTGTGTGACTCCTGTTTCTGTTAGTTTGTGGAAAATACCATATTTAAATGTATGTCAGCCTTCCCCATACTTTATCTGCTCCACTGGATAAATTGGAACTTGAGAAACATAAAGTATTTTGAAGCTCATTAATGTCTCTGTACTTCAGTTTTCTCCGTAAAACAGAGGTAACAGTGGCACCTCTTTCTAGGTTTATGTTGTTGTAGTTGTTGTGTGCCATCAAGTCAGCCTGACTCATAGCAACCCCTCTTTGGGTTTCCGAGGCAGTATCACTACAGAAGTAGATTGCTCCACCTTCCTTCTGAGGAGTGGCTGATGGGTTTGAACCGCCAGCCTTCTGGTTAGCAGTCAAGTGCCTTAGGCAGTATGCTACCAGAGCTCCTTTCTAGAGTTATAGATTGCATTAAAATTAGCTAATAAATGTGAAGTTATTGAAACAATGCCTAAAAGATAATAGACCATCAATAATTGTTAACCTCCCTCTACCGTTCCTAAATTTAAGATCCCTTCATCATCATCATCTTCATCATCATCATCACAATCATCATCTTCAAAGTAACAACAAAAACATTTGTGCTTGCAATCATACTCTGGAAAGCAAGCTATTTTTGTTTTATCCTGTGAACAAAATTCTCTATTTTATGTCTGTTATCTACAGGAGAAATATAATAGTATTTAAATAGTTTTAAAATATCAGTAGGCTCCCAAGCATAGGAACCAATTTATCTCTTACTGCCCTTCACGTGAAGTGTCATCTCCCAGCTGCATGACTGGTCCAACACTCCCACTCATGTGCTGCACACTCACCACTCTTCACTTCAGTTAACTTCCCCATATGGGAATGTGATCCTTTTTGCTTTGTCCCACCACAGTCCTACTAGGGCTTCTAAAGCCATGTCACACATTATAATCCTCAAGAAGAGTTTTCTCTCTACTCCAATCTTTAGTACTTCTCACTGTGCCTAAAATATTACAATTCCTGGCATCCAATGGACACTGAATTCTGAGCTGTCGGATGTTGAATAGTTCTTACTTCTCAAGTACTCTGCCTCAAGGCCAAATAAAAGTGAGTGCACTATGAGTAAGGAATTGTGGTTTTCACTACCTTTGCTTCTGGTGGTGTAGTGCCTAAGGCATTTGACTGCTAAGCAGAAGGCTGGTGGTTCAAACCCACATGCCACTCCTCTGAAGGAAGATTGGGCAATCTACTTCTATAGCGATAATGCCTCGGAAACCCAGGGAGGGGTCTCTATGAGTCAGGTCTGACTCCACGGCAGTGCACGCACACGTGAATGTGCCTTCAAAATATTGGAAATACACATTTAGAACGTGTGGTTTAGTTCAGAACACTTGACTGTACTCTTACACGTTAATGCAAGATCCTTCAACCCCTTGAACTTCATCTTGCATTCTTCCATAAAATGAGCACTGCAGTACCTGACTTACAGGATGACTGTGAAAATGACATAAAGTGACATACATAAAGCTCAATGCTTAAAAAAACATAGTAAGGAAAAAGAAATATATATGAATCCTTCCTGATTCTCTATTGGAAATCTTGTAGGATTCTGAACACTGTCAGTCCTCAGATATTCAAGCAATAGTAGACCCTACTAAAATAGAAGACAGATTCTGGTGCTATAGATCCTGAGGTAGGATTCTGGCTCCAATATTCACTTGTAGCATGATCTCATGTCAAACCTGTAACCTCAAGTATATCCACAAAATGAGTGATACTATAATTATTTCTGATATCTGTTGTCAAGATTTGATACTTTCATTTATGTAATGAGTTTAGGACAGAACCTGGTCTATATTAAGGTTAAGCAATTAATAAAAAAATCTCACCGCCATCAAATCAATTCCAACTCATAGCAAACCACATTAGGTTTCCAAAGTGGTAATCTTTATGGAAGTAGATTGCCCCATCTTCCTTCCGCAGAGCTGCTGGTGGGTTTTAAGAGCCAACCTTCTTCTTAGCAGACAAATGCCTTAGTCACTATGCAAACAGAGCTCCTTAAGCATTTAATAATGTTTATAATTACTATTATAACTCTTTGGCATATTAATGGATATAAAATATAAATTATGAATAATACGATAGGTCATTTTGTTATTATTGAAAGTATTGAATAGCTGATTAAATTATATGAGTTTGTTCACATGGTAAAATAAAGTTAGATAAATAACCATGTTGGTGCAGTAGTTAAAATGTTCTGCTGCTAATCAAAATGTCATTGGTTCAAATTCATAAACCATTCTACAGTAGAAAGATGCAGCAGTTTGCTTCCAAAAAGTTTATAGCTTTGGAAACTCTATGGGGCAGTTCTACTCTGTCTTATAGGGTCACTTAGAGTCAGAATCCACCCAAAGGCAGTGAGTTTTCATTTTTGTTTCTTTTTTAGATAAATGGTAAATTCCTCTGCTGTGAACTTGCTACCCTTTCTTACCTGAAGTCTGGTTTTTCTCTCTTCCCAGGAGTAATAAAAGCATTTCCTGGTCAAGGATAAATTGATCTTCTCCCAGATTTCCTGGAGGTAGGTAATTTTTTGCTTATTTCAGTTATTTAGCACTTTTGTTTTCTCATCTTTGGATTCATAACTCTACTCAAATTAGATAGATGTCAAATCTCCCACTTTAATGATTACTTTTCATCAAAAATAAATCATTCTCTAAATTAACTTAAAATATAGAAACATCCACCACAGTTTCCACACATTTGACCAGATTTATAAAAAGTTCTACCATACATATTTTATTTCTTCATAGCCTTAGAACCATACAGATGTTTTGCTTTTTAATAAATTTATGTTCATCATGATCACCAATATATTGGCTACTCACTCACTGGGCCAATCAATCTCTGTTTGCATTCAACTTTCCATCATCATGAATTTGAAGCATGACTAATAAGGTTGAAATTAAAGAATAAAATGAGACAGTTAAATTCAGTGACATTTTGGTACCTGCTGAGAGATATGGTGCTGATAATCTAACGGTTGATTTTCAAATGTAAAGTTCACCGTAATTAGTGATTTATTATAGTTGGGAGACAAGGTAGAAACATTCCCAAAACAATCAAACTAGTACTTTTAAAGACTTTTTTTCTCCCATGCAAAGCTTCCTTAGAAAGACTAGATCATAAATAATATTAGAATATTTTAAACTCTATTTTTCAGAAAAAAAATGACTAGTGCATTAATGAATTGATTTTAACTTACGAGCTGCTTAATTTTTTTTCTCATAAGCTGAGGCTTCACACCTAGGATAAAATCAGGATAATAAAAATAAATATTGATGTACAGTAATAAATCAAAGAGCACAAAGTCTTGAGATTGAAAAATACCAGGGAACTGAAACTAAAAATATAGATTTTGTAAAAATACCAAATATAAGTTTAGAGGTTTTTTCTTTTCTTTTTCTTTTTCAGCACACAATCTTTCTATTCCTAAGAAAGGAAAGAAATACTTCTTTGGCATTTACAGTTATCTTTATGGAAAACAGGTATATATATCTTTTCTTTTTTTATGTCATATAAAGAGATTTCTGAGGTGTTTTGTTTTTTTTTTTTCTTTTAATATAGAGTAGCTCTTGATATCTCGCTGGGTTTAGTAATTTCCCATAAGTATACTAATATAGACAATAGCTTAAGTTTGTCCCTAGGAAATAGGTTGGCCAAAGTCAATTATTATGTTTGCCCTGTTGCATCAAGATCTAAGATACTGGGATTAGAGATGTGGAATGGGGCCTATAAAGAAAAGTTGTAGTTAATGCCCACATATTAGGACAATGGGGCAGTTGAGGTGAGTTGAAATGGAAAGTACCAAGAAACACTATAAACCAAACCAAACTCACTGCCATCAAGTTGACTCCAACTCATAGCGACCCCTCCTTGGGTTTCTGAGGCAGATGTCTATGGAAGTAGATCACCCAGCCTTCCTTCTGAGGAATGGCTGGTGGATTTGAACCATCAGCCTTCTGGTTAGCAGTCAAAAGCCTTAGACACTACACCACCAGAGCTCCCCTATAGGCATTGCTAAAAGTAGACAATATGAACCAAATGTTTAACATTTGGGTATTTCCATAAAAACAAGCTTGGAGTGCTGGGAATTCTAGTTGATACCTGGAAAAAAGTCCTTGTCTTTAAACTGCTCTTTTAGGATGTCCATCTGCTCCCATATGGTTGTTCTAGGTGTGCAGATAGCTTACAAATCTGTCATTATATAGACATTCATTCCTAAAAACATACTTTTTCTTGTTGTTCTAATTAGGGTTAAACATATGTGTAGTACAGAGAAGTATAATAAAAAGTAAAATGGTCTCAATCATTTATTCATGAAATATTGGCTGTCCCTTCACTGGAACCATCCTGAAGACTACTAACAAGAACAACATTTCTGGTGTCCAAATTCTGAGTTGAGTCAAAGTCAGGGTGGAGAGTGCGTGTGCAGTGGACAAAGCACACATAGTCTATTCTCTTGATGAGGCTGAAGACTAAAGGAGAAAACATAATAAACAAATAAATATGAAATTACAAATAGTATATTTAAAATAAAAAAAGTGCTGTTAGTCTTTTCTTTTTAATTTATAAAAGCTTTATAAAATAATATAGCCTTGACTTTTAATATCACACGAATATTAACTTCATAGTTGTCTTGTCAATTTATCTTCAAGTAACTCTACAAGAAATTGTATTTTCTCATTCCTTTTATAGCTAATTATTTTTTTAGAAATTTACTTTTTCTTTATTGTGTCTGAAAACATATTACCTTTTTTGTTTATCATTGAAAGTGCTTTGAATGTTAAATCTTTGAGTAGATCTTTGAATAGATCTAATTTTATATATTTTTAAAAAATCAGGGACATTTAAAGCTTTATATTTGTATGCTCAGACTTGTTTTTATTTATATTTTTAGTATTTTTTTTTAAATCATATATGTTGCATTTTAATATCTCTATTTTTAGAATGTAACCAGAAGAAAATGTATAATTCTTGCAGTATATTTCAATTTCTTTATCTGCCATATTAAGAATACTCTCCCTTACTGTTTTTATCTCTTTTTCATCTTTTTACTGGGAGAATTTTCAAGTTCCCAGCATTTGATGGTCACCACTTTCTATTTTAATTTTTAAAAACATTCAGAGATTATTTTAATTTTGCTATTGAATTTTGTGTTTCCTTGTGATTCTTCCTAACATATTCTTTTTTTTTGACACTATTTTTCTGACATCAGCCTGTTCTCCTTAAGGCTTGTTGGTTCAGTTTTATAGAGGCATCTTCTCACAGCCTGTGAAGGATAGCAAACATTTCTTCTTCTTGTCTCCCCCAGGAAACAGTATTCCCAGTTCTGCTCTATCTATATGTTTTATGATAAATTAGTTTTATCTTTTTTCTGTAATATCTTTTCAAAGCTTGTTTTTTTTTTTTTTTTCTCTCTTGATGGAGTAAATGGAAATCTCTCTCCAGATCCATGTTTGCCAATTAACAGCTTATTTTCATTATCTTCAATTTCACTAGATATCCTCCTGGCTGACCCTCTTTAGAGTCAAACCTGACTCTTAAAGACCCTACATGACAGAGTGGAATGGCCCCATCGGGAATCCAGGGTCGTAATCTTATGAAAGCAGGTTTTACATCTTTCTCCTGTGGAGTAATTGGTGTGTTTGAACTACCAACCTTTCAGTTAGCAGATGAATGCTTAATCAGTGTACCACCAGGGTGCCTTCATCCTGGTTATTCTTGAAGTCTGTTCTCTGAAAAACAAACAACTCAGTGTATATGCATATCTCCTTGAGTATGTGACTATATCTAAATAGTTTTCATATCATGAAAGTTTTGTTTAACTGAGAAATCTGTCTTCCACTGAACTATTGTGTGCAAGTGCACTGGCCATATTCTAATTGTTCATTTCTCTGTTTTCAGTCCCAGTTCAAATAAATGATGAGTTAGCCTCTTCTGTTGTCTCAAAACAGGAGCTCTCATGATGTAGTACCTATAGCATTTGACTGCTAACCAGAAGGATGAATGTTCAAACCCACCAGGCACTCCACGGAAGGAAGAGTGGGTAATCTACTTCCGTAAAGATTTACCACCTCAGAAATCCAAAGGGGTCACTATGAGTCAGAATCAACTTGATGACACTGAGTTCAGAGTTGTTTCTGGTTCGGTTGTCTCAAAAGAGTTCCAGTGGCATGGTGGGTTCATCATTTATTTGGTTGCTATCCAAAAAGTTGACACTTCAAATCAACACTTCTGTGGGAGAAAGATGAAGCAATCTACTTTTATAAAGATTAGAAATTCAATGGGGGTAGCTATGAGTTGGATTTGACTCAATAGCAGTGGGTTGGTAGTCTCAAAACCCACCTAGACAAAGTATTCAAATATGTGGTAATACTTGAAACTCATTGAATGACTACTACGTACCAATGCTATTCTAATTTGCTATCCATTACTACTTAGGCTAATCTTATGGTTGTTGATGTTTAGTGGTTGGATGCCATCAGTGGATTCATACTCGTATTATCCCTATATACAACAGAAGAAAATGATGCTTGGTCGCACATCATCCTCTAAATTGTTCTGTATTTGAGTCCATAATTGTAGCCACTGTGTCAATCTATATCCTTAAGGGTCTTTTCATTTTTTTTTTTTTTTTTTTTGCTGATCCTCTATTTTACCAAGAATGATTTTCTTCTAAAGAAAGAACCCTCAGAGAAAATGTTGAGGTAAAAAATAGAAATCAAGAGTGTCCAACAAAACTGGGAGGAGAGAACATTGGTTCAATGAGTATAAGAAGATAAGATATCCAAATCTGGAAAAGAAAGTGGGAAGAGAAAGCAAGCCCAAAAGATATTATTGTGTACAAAAAAGACCTTCTATAACAAGGAAATGAGAAACCATATAAAACAGAAATAGATGATCATCTTGGAACCCTGAGCACTGAAGGAAAGAATAAAGCCAATCAAGTACTGACTAGTAGAAGAAATTGGAAGAAAACACCAAATAAGATGACAAATGGAACTGTGGACTGTGAACTGGCCTGACAATGTGGCCAGTTTGAATTTTTTCAAGTAGTGTTCTGATCAGAGCAGCAATATGTAATTGCCTCCACTTTCTGAGAACTGCATAGGCATCCACATTGATCACTAGTGACCAGAAAAGTACAATGAAACTTGTTCCCCACACCCTCACAGAGACAGTAGGTGCAGTGGTCCCCTATCCTAACCCATCTTTTGGCCCTACAAGAATTCTGTCTTGGACCAGGTAAATGCAGCTGTCTTCTGGGCTGGTAGAAATGTCTGGACTATACACTAATGTTCAACTGCCTTTTAGGATGGCAAGAACTCCTTCAGAGACCCAATGCCCTGCATCTAGTCATCTTTCAGGATGGCAGGAACTTCTGGGACTGGAGCCTGACCCCTAGTTTCCTTTTGGGTCAGCAGCAACTCCTTCCACAACTTTTCACTTTGCTCCCAACCACTTTTTGGTGTAGCAGGAAGTTTTTTTGGATCCAACAATCCTGTGCCCAGATATATTCTGGGCCAACAGGAACTTCACTTGAGAAAAGTCACTCTGCCCCCAGCTGCCTTCTGGGAGGGCAAAAACTAGTAATGAGACATGGTTCATTGCTCTCAGCTGCCTTTCGGAACAGAAGGAAATTCTTCCAGGACCAGGAGCCCTGCCCTCAATTATGTTTAGGGCTTGTAAGAAGTCCGTCCAGAAATAGGTGCTAGGTTCCCCAGTGACGAGTCCATCAGCAGAAACACTGTCCAGGTACCCCATCCTCTCAATTTTTTCCTTTCTTTCTATTATTATTTTTTTTCCTCATTTATTTCTCCTTGTTCTTTTCTTTACCTTTACTATTTTTTTTTTCCTTTTATTTGTTTGCTTTTTGTTTTCTTCCTTTTCTCTTTTCATCTTCCATCCCTTGCTATTTTTTCACTTTAGTTTTCTATTGTCTTGCTCTTGCTCTTTTCTCTTTTTTTCCCTCACTTCAGATATTTTCTTTTGTTCTTTCCTCTTTGTTCTCTTATTTGTTTTTCTCGTTTTTGATGTTTTAATTTTTTTGTTTGTTTGTTTGTTTTTCTTTTGCATAGTCAAAAACACATACAATCATCTTTCAGGTATTCTTTACTTTCGTCCTAGATCCATCTCAATAATATTCATCAACAATAATATCCCACATTCCACGTCCTCTTCTGAATCCAGTTTGAATTTCTGGAACTTCCCTGTCAATATACAGCTGCACCTATTTTTGAATTAACTTCAGTAAAATTTATTTGCGTATGATATTAATTATATTGTTCAATGATTTTCACATTCTGTTGTATCACCTTCTTTGGAATAGGCAAAATATTGGTCTCTTCCTCTCTTTAGCCAGATAGTTGTCTTGAAAAATTTTAGGCATATATGAGTAAGAGACCAGCACTGTATCCCTTTATTGAAACTTCTTGGTGGGTATTCCATCAATTCCAGCAGCCTAACTTTTTGCCAATTCCTTCAGTGATACTTGGACTTCTTCCTTCAATACCACTGGTTCTTGATCATATAACACCTCCTGGAATTGTTGAAAATCAACTAATAATTTTGGTTACAATTACTGTGTATTTTTTCCATCTTCTTTTGATGCTTCCTACATCATTCAATATTTTGCCCATAGAATTCTTCAGTATTGCAATTCAAGGTTTGAATCTTTCAGCTTGAGAAATTCTGAACATGCTCTTCCCTTTTGGTTTTCTAACTCCAGGCCTTTGCATATTTCATCATAATACTTTCTTTGTCTTCTCGTACCACCCCTTGAAATCTGCTCAGCTCTTTTATCATTATTTCATTCACTATAGTTATTCTCTCTTTAAGAGCAAGTTTCAGAGTCTCCTCTAACATCCATTTTGGCTCATCATCAAGTTAATGTCCCAAAAGTTCTACTCATTAAGATCATCTCCACTTTGTGGAGGCAGCTCTTCACAGATCTTATTTTGAGTGCCTTCCAAATTGAAAGGATAACCTTCTGGCTCTATATCAGATAATGTTTCACTGATATTCATAAAGTTGTCCAGTCATATATAAGACAATGTTTCACTGTTGTTGCTAAAGTTTTCTGTGGCCATTTTTCCCCCCACTAGATTGGATGGCACTGCTGTCCTTCTTATAGTATGTTTTAGCCTGGAAGCTCTGCTAAAACTTGTCCACCATGTGGGTGACCCTGCTTGTATTTGATATACCAGTGGCATGGCTTCCAAAATGGGTTCACAAAAACACATGGGCCATAACAGTATGATGAATTGACAGAGGAGTGATGTCACATTCGTATGTATGCAAAAGCTGGACAATGAATGGGGAAGATTGAAGAAAAAACTGATGTATTTGAATTGTGGTGTTGGCAAAGAATACTGAAAATTCCATGAAAAAGAAAAATTATAAGTCTATCTTGAAAGAACTACAGCCAAAATTCTCCTTAGAAGTGAGATTATCCAGGCTTCATCTCTCTGACTTTGATCATATTATGAGAAGGGATCAGTCACCAGAGAAGGATATTATACTTAGTAAAGTAGGGAATCGGCAAAAAATGGGAAGTCCTTCAATGAGATGGATTGATACAGAGACTGCTGCAACAGGCTCAAGCACAGCAAGGATTGTAAGGAAAGTGTAGGACTGAGTAGTGTTTTGTTTTGTTGCACAAAGAGTTGCTATGAGTTGGAGCTGACTTGATGGCACCTAACAAGTGCAATAACAACACATACGATTTAATCTTATTATAACATGCCCATAGGGTAAAATTTCCCCATAGTGACAAATAGGCATATATAGAAAATGTGCACATATTTCCAGGTCCTGTGGTTACATAGAGTGATCTTGCAGGACAGGGGATTCATTGGCTTATGATTTAGGAGACATGAATTCTTATTACTGCCAACTATTCAATATTTTGAGCTATTTTTATTTCCTATAAAATCATATAGAGACTAATCTTATGGAGAGGTGAAGAAGTGATTTGAGGTAAAAGGTTTTAAAGCAGATTTTTAAATGTAAATGGGAGTATACTGTATCAGTGTATTTTGTTACCCAGCCTTTTCAGAATCACCAAAATAGCAATCAGGGGAAAAAAAAAAAAGAAGGGAAAGGTAGGAATTTCAGTAAGACAGTTTAATAGGGAGTGTGTGCACCTGATTTGTCTATTTTAATATAAGTATTAAACTAACATTTTTAATACTAGTTTTCCTGTGAGAATCAACCTTACAAAGAAAAGGATTATCATATACCCAGATTCTGTTGTCAATATAAAAATAATATGCAAACAAACTTAATTTATTCCAAAAATTGACCCAGAACAATGTTTCCTGATTCTTGGGTTCCTGAGATGACTGATTTGGCCCTTATCCTATTGTACCCTGGTAGAAGACTTTCTTGTCCAGTCACAGTTGTGTGAAGCCAGCACATATCAAAGCAAATTATGATGGATACATATTAACAATATTATGATATTTAGTGTCCAATGGCTCATTAAGACATAAGGTGACTCTAATAAGGTTTAAGAGCCAGAATTGAATAATAGGATATTTGTATATTAATTCAACAAATACTTATTGAGATAATATATTTGTTAATTCAATATTTACTGAGTTTGCAACAAATGCTGTAAAATTTGCTTGTTGCTAGGAAAAGAACAGTGAAATGAATATAGCATGTCACCTACCCTCAGAAAACTTAAAATCTAGTGAAGAATAAAAACAAGGGGACTAAGCTGAGAAAGGAGCTGAAAGAAGATTCTCACTAATGTCACATTACTGATTTTCCATGGTCTAGTTCATATTCTCATTTGCAGGAGGAAATCAAAGACAGAAGTTGTCATAAGATGTTCATTTGCATCTTAGTCCATCAAATGCCCTTCACGTCATTTGCTTCTCTTCTCACAACATTTGATTGCACCACACTTTCCTTATGGCATTTTTCATCTCCATGTTTCTAAGTGTGTAGATAAGAGGGTTGAGCATGGGGACAATAATTGTGTAAAAAAGTGTAAACACTTTGTCTTCTGGTAAAGTTGTTGCAGGTCTAATGTAAATAAAGATGACAGGTACAAAAAACAGAATCACAACTGTGATGTGGGAACTGCAAGTGGAAAGTGCTTTGCGACGGCTCTCTACAGAGTATGCTCTCAAAGTATACATTATCATAATGTAAGAGGCCATCAAAACTACGAAGATCACCAATCCCATCATACCAGAATTAGCAATGACTAAGAAACCAATTTTGTCTGTGTTAGTGCAGGCCAGTTTCAACAAAGGATAGACATCACAGAAATAGTGATCTATTTCATTGGGGCCACAGAATGGTAAAAAAATTGCAAGAAGAGATAGGCCTAGGGAATGCACAAGGCCCCCCGCACACGACGCTATGAGAATTGTGTTGCATCTGTGCCTGTTCATGATGATGGCGTAGTGCAGTGGTTTGCAGATGGCAATGTACCGGTCGTAGGCCATTCCTGTGAGGATGAAGACCTCAATACCTCCAAAGAAGTGTGTGGTAAAAAGTTGTGTCATGCAATTGTTATAAGAAACTGTCTTTCTTTCCATCAGTAAATCGGACATTAGTTTGGGTGTCACCGTGGAGGTGTAGAAAAGGTCTGAGAGAGCAAGGTAACTAAGGAAGAAGTACATGGGTTGGTTACTTAGCTGGCTGCATGTGATAGAAATCATGATAACCAAGTTTCCCAAGCATATAGCAATGTAACATAGGAAGAAAAATAAAAAGCAGAGCATCCGGATTTTCTTGTTCTGAGAAAGTCCCAGAAGAATAAACTCAGTAACATTATTCTTAATTTCCATGTTTTGATGCAATTATGAATAACTGTAGATTGTTACCTGAAATGACAAAATTAATGAGAATAAAATGAATGAGAAAAAGAAACCTATTACCTAATTGAAATGGCACAAGTTCATTTTTTAGTTCCAAGCTATCTTAAAGATAATCAAAATAACTTATTCATTCAACAGAATTATTTTGGATACCTAGTGACACTACTGTTTTAAGAAATGAGCAGACACTGATGGGTTAGTCTTAATGTATGATTTTTGTAATTCGAATTTTTTGTGAGAAAACAAAATTTTTCTGATCAAGAATAAATTAAGAAGATAACTCCTAGTAGTTTTAAGTACGGAGATCATTTAATGTATCAGCTGGTAAATTTTGAGAATGAAATGGAGCGCTACTAATAATCACACAGTGATTGTAGGCACTTCCAAGGGAGAACCAAGATGAGCTTCACAGAAATGATGAGTGTCCTAAACACTGTGATTTTCATGGAAAACTTCTTTGTGCCCCTCTTAAGAATATACTTTATAATCAGCTTTAAATGCCTCTGAAATAAATTAATAATCTCTGAAGAGTTACTTGAGTACAAAATATTGCCATTACCCAACTACATAGGTATTTGTAAGACAACTCCTTTCTATAATACCAGAATCTTGAATGTTAACTTCTGTGAAAAAATAAAAACAAACATCACTATATATTCACTCAGAAAGTATTGCATATTTAAAAATGTATGAACTATTACATGCTCACTCAGTTCCTCTCATTAAATAGGTATTACTTTCCCCATTTTCAGATGAGGAAAGTGAAACAATGAGTGATAAAGTAATGAACACAAGCTTATAACTCTAGAAAACAGCCAATAGTGTTGTCAAGTAAGCTCCAGCTCAGTGATCTCATGCCCATCAGAATGAAGTATACCCTGGTCCTGTACCTTCCTCACAATTGCTGCTATACTTAGTCTCTGTGCCAGTTCATCTCATTAGAGATCTTTTTTGTTGACCTTCTACCTTACCAACCATGATAACCTTCTCCAGGGACTGGTCCCTCCTGATAACATGTCCAAACTACATGAGACAAAGTCTCCCCATCCTCACTTCTAAGGAGCAATCTGGCTGTACTTCTTCCAAAACAAATTCCTTGGTTCTTTGGCAGTCCATGGTATATTTAATACTCTTCACCAATACCAGAATAGAAGTGCACTAATTCATCTTCTGTCTTCCTTATTCATTATTCAGCTTTCTCATATTATGAGGCATTGGAAAACACCATGCTTGTGCCAAGTGCACCTTATTCCTCAAGGTGACATCTTTGCTTTTTACCACTTGAAAACATTAATGATATAACACCAATTGAGATACTTCAACAGAGGATGCAATACTGGAAGCACTAACTCATCCATGCCAAGAAATTTGGAAGACAGCTACCAAATGGAAGAGATACATATCTCTGTACATTCCAATGAAAGGTAATCTAATGGAATGTGGAAATTACTGAACAATCATAAGCAGCCAATGCTAGTTTTGAATCCATGGAGACTAGGTGTTGGCTTACAGTTTAAAACACTGTGCTATTACTTGTTGGAAACAGGAAACTGCTCGAGGTCCTTTACTTAATTTATTGTAGACCTATTGAGGAAGCAAATACTGAGTAAGTATTTATAGCATTCATGCTCTGTATCAAACCAGAAGAAATAATTTTACGTAAAGTAAAGGATTTGAGCTGTTGAATACAAGCATAAGTCATATAGACAGAGAGAAGGGTAAACTACTTTTAAGGTCACAGGGAAAATAATTCAAAAAAAGAACATCAGCATAATATAGTGTTATACTATCCAAGGTTAGAGCCTTCTTTATATTGACAATCTAGGTCACCAGCTAGCCAGCCCTATATCTTCCCAGATGTTCTAGCAGGCATATCCCATACATTTACATGCAAAATCAGTTAGTCCTTGTGTATAGAGGCATGACCGACATGAAGTAGAGGACCCTTATGCCTACTTTCTAGACTTATCTGACTTACAGTTCTTTCATTAATATAATTGCATAATTGACAATCAATGGAATTTGTAGAAACTCTAAAGTATACAAAAGAATGATGAAAGAGAAGAAAAATGACCATGGATGAAAGAAAAACTAATAAAAAATCTTTACAACTTCCTTAAAAATAAGTCAAGAAGGTATTGTCAAGCAGAGTCCTTTGTCCCCTCCACACATGTGTCAATGCAGAGGAATTTTCAAGTGAGCCACAATGCTGGATTCTCTCTAACCCTCTCTATATTGCTCTGGGGGAGTTGGGAGTATTGACTGACTACTTTTGGAGAAAGATCTGCACATGTGCAGCTCATCTTTTTCTCTCAACACTCGTTCAGTCTCTGGTGGTGTAAAGTGAAGGTAACCGTAGGACTTATCTGATTGGGTTGGTCCTAATGAGATTGCAAAACGAAAAGTCATTTAAACAGTACTTGGCACATAAAAAATAAATAAATAAAAGCAATTGTCATTGAGTTTTTTCTGACTCATAGCAACCCATATATGTCATAGTAGAATTTTTCTCTATAGTTTTTCAAAGGCTCATTTTTTTGGAAGTAGATCACCAGGAGCCTCTGGTTGAAATTGAACCATGAACCTTTCACCAACCTTTTGGATAACAGTATGCACAGTAAACATTTTCACCACCTTGGAACTCTGTTTGTCCCATAGTTAATGTTAAATCAATCTTATCTAAGGAAAGAAGTGTTAATTCAACAAAAATTTACTACAATTTTGAAGA
>NW_006922237.1:1063591-1071040 GCF_000298275.1 Orycteropus afer afer
TTATTGTGATGCTGCTCATTGGTCCAGTTGTGAGGATTTTTGTTTTCTTTATATTGAGACGTAATCCATACTTGAGACTGTATTCTTCAACCTTCATCAGTAGGTGCCTTAAGTCATCCTCACTTTATGAGATTTATAGTAAGAATATATTTAGTTAGTTTTTAAACATGATTTTTGGTTCAACAATTTTAAAGTAATTAAAATGTATACTAAGCAACGTTAATGCTTTCTTCTTTTAATGCGAAGCTGAATGTGTTCTAGCTAAGCAAATTTGAAGTTAAATCTCATTAAGACCTATATTTGGAAAACATTTTACTAGATTTTAATTTGGGGATTATTATTTAAGAGTCAGTGCTGCTTTTTTTGTAAGAAATATTTATCTGAAGTTTAACAATTCTCTAGTGTCTGTTTAATTCTTCTGTTAAATCCAAGTGAAGTTAATTAAAACATTATTGACAATGGCTATTTCAAGACAGCTATACTATGGTGAATTTAATTTTCTAATTTATACTCTTCTTTAATTTTTAAATGGTTTACCATAAACTTGTATTCATGTCCAGAAAATGTAAATATTTCATAAATAAAAGTAAATATTATAATATTAATGGATTTGTGTTATCTGAAAGCATCTTTATGAATATGAAAGCCTATTTCTCCTTTAAGTGCAGTTGGCAATATATGAGAATTGTGATTACAAGAATCTGGAATTCAACTTAGAATCTTACAGGATACTAAGACCAGGAATTAAAACTCTTAAGCAAAAACATATTGAGAATCAAAATCATATTAAGAATAGCTATTTTTTTAGTTGAAAGATTGATATGATCTTAAATCATGCTGATTTACTAAATAATTATGATTATTTCAGTTATTTGATTCAATAACACCAAAAGTTTTGCAACATAACAGATAGATAAGGACTTAGAAAATTATGAAGTGTTATGTAATTTTTAATGTTGTTGTTCCATTACTCCGGGCATGAACAGATAATATGATAATCAACAGAAAGCTATTACAAACTATTCATTTTTTTCTAGATACCTACACTTTAAATGGGAGCTCTGGTAGCGTAGTGCCTAAGGCACTTGACTGCTAACCAGAAGGCTGGCGGTTCAAACCCACCAGCCACTCCTGGGAAGGAAGGTTGGGCAATCTACTTCCGTAGTGATACCACCTCAGAAACCCAGGGAGGGGTCACTATGAGTCGGGTCCGACTCAACGGCATATAACAACAACAACAATCACTTTTAAAAAAAAAGTAAATTTTAGAAAACTTTTTAATTACATCTTACCAAGCAATCAAATGTAGTGCCTAAATGGAAACATTATAAAGAAAGGTGAGCTACTTTTCTCATGATTTTAAAAAAGCTACATCCGACACAGTGTAAAACAATCATGTAGCCTGCTTTGCTCAGCCATTTTTCTCCTTTAACTTTTTATACAATCTACCCATACAAACTGCAGAATTCCATAACAGAATGTAATCTGTCATATTCTCTCAAATGGAATCTGTCAGAAAAAGTACAGGCAGAATTCTCCTTAGAAGTGAAGATGGCGAAACCTCAACTCATGCATTTGGGACAGATTATTAGGAGAGACAGAGAAAGGCCTCAACAAGATGGACTGACACAATACTCACAACAATGGCCTCAAACATAGCAAAGATTGGGAGGATGGTGCAGGGCCAGCAGTGTTTGCTTCTGTTGTACATCAGGTCACTGTGAGTTGGAATAGACTTGACCACATCTAACAACATACTTCTCTTTCCAAATAACAATCCAAAAAAGCACTATAGCAGCATACAACAGATTTCATTTTTCCTCCCTCTCTGACATTTAACAACAGTTCATTCCATAGGACCTCAGGTTCTCATCCATCTATGGAATGAAGTTGCATTAGATAATCTCCGAACAGCTCCCCAGATTCTGATAGTGTGGGCTCCTCATTCTGTTAGTCTGTGCAAAATGCCATAGTCAGGTAACTAACAGCCTTGTCCATACTTTCTCTGCTCCATTTTATAAATTGAGACTAAATAAAAATATTTTGCAGTGTATTATTGTCTCTGTACCTCAATTTCTTCTCTGAAATATTGAGGAAACATTAACATCTTTTTCTAGGGATGGTAGTTGCATTAACATGAGCTAATAGCATAGTGCCTAAGGCACTTGACTGCTAACCAGAAGGCTGGTGGTTCAAACCCACCAGCCACTCCTTGGAAGGAAGGTTGGGCATTCCTTCTTCCATAGTGACACTGCCTCGGAAACCCAAGGAGGGGTCGCTATGAGTCGGGGCCGACCCAATGGCAAACAACAACAACAACAACAACAACAATAAATGTGATGTTCTTGGAAAAGTGCCTGGAAGATATTGCATCTTCAGTAATTGTTAGTCATTTTCTACAAATCCTAAATTTAACATACCATCAGCAACAGCAGCAAAATCATCATCATCAAAACAACCCTTTTGTATGTGCCAAATTAGACTCCATAAAACCTAGCTGTTCTTGTCTTACCTCATTAAAAAAAAAACAAAACACTTTATTTTATGCCTATTATATACAGATACAAATATAGTAGTATTCATATAGTGTTCATGCACCAATACACAGTCCCAGGATATAGGAACTGAATTATCTCTCACTGCTCCTCACATGCAGTGTCTTCTGCAGGCTAACTGACTGGCTCACCATTCCACACGCGTGTGCTGGGCATCCATGACTGTGGACATCAGTTGACTTCCCCATACTGGAATATCTTCTTTTTTGCTTTGTCCCACCACAGTCCTACCAGTGTTTCCAAGGCCATTTCATACATCACAATCCTCAGGAAGAACCTTATGGCTACTTCAGTCCTTACTACTCAGTTTCCCTAAAATAGTTTCAGTTCTTGTCATCCACTGGACACTAAATTGTGTGTCCAGTGAACTATCTGGTTTGAATAACTTTTTACTTCTTAATTGCTCTGAATCATCAAGGCCTAAGAGAAAATGTGAACACAATAAGTCAGGAATTGTGACTTCTGCTTTCATAATATTGGAAATAGCAGAGATTTTGGAGATATACTCTGGTTCACAAGACAGACTGACCATACATTTAAATAGAAGATTTTTCATGTCCATAAAATGATTATAGCAGTAGTTAACTTATAGGGTTACTGGAAAAATCAAATAGAAGTTCATGTATGAAGCTTAATGCTCAAAAAAAAGTAAGAGGAGGGAAATATTAATTCCTCTTGCTTCTCCACTGGAACATGTTACGAACATGGGAATTACTCAAGTTTCTCACATAATCAGAGAACCCAGTCATTAAGAAGATGGATTATGGAGCTACATATACTAAGGTAAGATTCGGACTCCAAAATTAATATTTGGCATGATCTCAGATATGTACATCTGAAATCTTGGTTTCCTCATTGATAAAACGAATGATATTGCAATTAACTGTAATGTTCATTGTAAGGATTTGATAAGTTCATTTATGTTCATTTGTGTAATGAGCTTAGGGGCAGAACCTTGCCTATAATAAGATTAAACATTTAATAATTGTTTATAATTACTATTATGCACCTTTGTCATGTTAAGACATATAAATACAAATTAGGAGTAATATGACAAGTCATTTTGTAATTATAAATGAAAATATCAAATAGCTTATTAAAGTACCAAATGTTTCCCACATAGATATATAAATGTAGATAGTTACAATAAACCTTGGTGGTGTACTGGTTAAAGTGATTGGCTGCTAACTGAAAGACTGGAAGTTCATATTCACCAGCAGGAGGAAGAGGAGAAAGTTTGCTTTCATAAAGATTTACAGTCTGCCTTAGAAACTCTACAGAGCAGTTGTCATCTCTTCTACAGGGTTGCAATGAGTCAGAGTCCACTCTATAGCGTTTCCTTTTCTGATATTTGTTTGTTTGCTTGTTCGTTTGATTTTAGATGAGACATAGCATAGTTTCTCCTCTGGGAAGTTCTGTTTTTTATACCTGAAAGCCAGGGGTTCTCACTCACTAGAACAAAACCATTTCCTAATCAAGGATAAACTGATCTTTTCCCTATTTTCTTGCTTATTTTAGTCATTTAACAATTTTGTTTATTCTACTTTGGATTCATTAACTCTACTGAAATTAGATATTCAAATCTTACCACTTGTATGATTGCTTTTTAATAGAAACATATATTTCTCTCTAAATCAAACAGAAGCATACAACAGTTGTCCTGTATTTGAGTAACTTTATAGTAAATTTTTTCATATATATTTTGCATCTTTTGAGTTTTAGTATTATACTGGTTGTTGTTGTTGTTGTTATGTGCCGTTGAGTCAGCCCTGACTCATAGCGACCCCTCCTTGGGTTTCCGAGGCAGTATCACTACGGAAGTAGGATTGCCCAACCTTCCTTCCAAGGAGTGGCTGGTGGGTTTGAACCACCAGCCTTCTGGTGAGCAGGCAAGTGTCTTAGCCACTATGCTACCAGAGCTCCCATCATACTGGTAGTTTGCTTTTTAATAATTGTATATTCATCATCTTCCCCAAAATGATGGGCATTTCCTTACTGGGCCAATCAATCTTTCTTTATATTCAATTTTCCTTGATCATGGAACTGAAGGACTACTGACATGATTCAAATTGAGAAATAATTACATTTCATTCTATTTTGATATCTACTGAGATGTGATGCCAATAATATATCTATCAGTTGATGTACTAATGTAAAGTTCACCATAATTAGTGGTTTATTATACTTGGGAGAGAAGCATTCCTAAACCAGTAAAATTAATACTTTTAATTATTCTGTATATTTCAAAGGTTATTTAGAAAGACTAGATCATAAACACAATCAGAATATTTAAAATTTTCTTTTTAAGCAGTATTACCAGTGCATTTATAAACTGGATTTAACTTACCAGTTGCTTAAAAACCAGACAGATTTGTCATAAACTTCATACCAAGAATAAAATAAGAAAAAATAAATAAATAAAAATCACCATTGATGCATAATAATAACTTTCAAATTGCATAAGGTCTTAAAATATGAGAAAACATCAGGGAACTCAGTCTAAAAATTTTGTAAATACACAAAATTTAATGTGCTCCCCCCTCCACGAGCATACTCATTTTTCTATTCCTGAAAAGTAGTATTTCTCTGGCATTTATTTTGTCTCTAGGGGAGATGTATATATATCTTTTCTTTTTGATGTCATATTGGCATTAAAATGGAATTCTGAGAAAATCTGTTATATAGAGTAGCTGTTGATACCTCTCTCTGGGTTTAGAAATTCCCCATAAGTATAGTGATTTAAACCATAAGTTAAGTCTGTCCCTAGGAAATAGTTTAGCCAAAGTCAATTATTATTGTTTCTCTGCTGCATTAGAATCTAAGGAACTGAGATTAGAGATGGGGAATGGGGACTCTAAAGAAAAGTTGTAGGTAATGCTCCCACGGTAGGACAAGAAGGGCAGTTGAGGTGAGCTGAAACCTGAAGCACTGGGGAATACTATCCAAAAGCCAAACCCACTGCCATCAAGTTGATTCCAACTCACAGCAACACTCATTGGATTCCAAGTCAGTGACTCTTTAGGGAAGTAGATTGCCTCCCGCAGAGCAGCAGGTAGGTTTGAACCACTGACTTTTTGTTTAGCAGCCAAATACCATACTCACTATGCCACCAGAGCTCCTTAAAGGGCATATTATAGTCATTGTTAAAAATAGAGAATGCAAACCAAAGCTTTAACATTGAATTTTTCCCATAAAAATAAGCTTGGAGTATTGGAATTTCTAGTTGATGCTTGGAAAAGACTACTTTTCTTTTAATTACTCTTTTAGGATGTCTATCTGTTCCCCTGGGTTCTTTTAACAGATTTATAGGTAGCTTACAAATTTATCAGTATATAGAAATTCATGACTAAAAACACACTTTATTTCTGATTATAGTTTCAGATATGTGTATTGTAAAAAATGTATAAAATTATACAGAAAAATGAAATGGTCTCATTCATTTATTCAAGAAACATTTCCAGTCATTTCAACAGAATCAACTTGAAGACAACTAACAAGAACAACACATCTGATGCCAAAATGTGAGTTAAGTAAAACTCAGTGAGGACAGTGAATATAGTGGTAGACAAAATGGACATAGTCTTTGCTCTCAATGAAGCTAAAGATTAAAGGTGGAAACAGAAAATAAACAAATAAACACATTTAAAAATCACAAACAGTATATAGTGCCAGAAGATGAACCCATCAGGTCAGAAGGCACTCAAAATTTAACTGGGGAAGAACTGACTTCTCAGAGTAGAGGTGATCTTAATGATATGGCTAGAGTAAAGCTTTCAGGACTTCCATTGGCTGATGTGGCATGGCTCAAAATAAGTAGAAACAGATGCAAACATCCATTAATAAACTAAGGTTTAGTCATTTTGAAATTTTTCAAGTGATGTTCTGATCAGGGCAACAACTTGGCAATTGGGTCCACTTGCCAAGGTCTGCATAGGCACCCACACTGGTGGCTGGTGACCAGAAATATGCACTATTCTCCTTGTTCTCCACACCCTTCCTGTGACAAGAGGTGTGGACATCCTCCATTCTCATCCAGTTTTAGAATAGCAAGAATTCCATCCCAGGTCAGAAGTCTTGCTCCAAGTTATCTTCTGGGCTGGGAGTAACTTCTTATGGGATCAGATGTCCTACATGTCTTTCAGAACAGCAGGAACTTCTAAGACTGGGCACTCAAGCCCCAGCTACCTTCTGAGATGGCAGAAACTTCTTCTGGAACTAGATGTCCTGTACCCAGATGCATTTCAGGACATCAGGAACATCTTCAGGGGCCAGTTGCCTGGCCACCAGCTACATGTTTTGCCTGGCAGAAACATCTTCTGGAAACAGGCACTTTGCTCTCAACTGCCTTTTAGAGTGTCAGGGAATCATGCAAGGTCCAAACACCCGGACCCCAAACATCTTCTGGGCCAGCAGGAACTCCATCTGCACTAGCTGGGCATGTAGGAATTAGTTCTAGGGCCAGGAGCCCTAAGGCCACTCACCTTTTGGGACAGTAGTAACTTCTTCTGAGATCAGGAACCTTGCCTCCAGCAGTCCTCTAGGGTGGCAGGAAAACCTTCTAGTACCAGGCACCCTGCACACAACTGCTTTTTTGGGCAAGAGCCACCACCTCCTTCTCCACCAATGGGCCAATGATGAAAAACCACCAAGAAGAGCCTGAATCACCCTTGGCTGCTCTTCACTAACAGTTAACAGAGATCTAAACACAATACCATGATGCCTCAGAGACAACCGACCATCACAGTTCACACAAAGAAGTAAAATGAAGTGGTAGAAACAAGGAAGTAGGATACAGACCCAGAACACATCCCTGAGGAAGAAGCAGCATTGGAGTTCTCTGATAAGGAATTCAAAAGAATTATATTTAGATATCTTCAAAGGATTGAGAGACAGA
>NW_006922237.1:1072480-1074210 GCF_000298275.1 Orycteropus afer afer
TGGCAATATTAATTTCTGATCAAATTGACTTTAAGACAAAAACCACCATACGAGACAAAGAAGGACATTACATAATGATTAAAGGATCAATTGAACATGAAGATATAACCATAATAAATATCTATGGACCCAACGAAAAAGCCCCAAAATAAATAAAAAAGACTTTAAAAGAGAGAAGAGCCAAATAGATGAATCCACAGTCTTAGTGAGAGACTTTAATGTGCTACTTTCTTTGAAAGATGGAACAGCGGGAAAGAAACTCAACAAAGATGTAGAAGAGCTAAACATTACAATACACCAACTTGGCCTTACAGACATCTGAGAGCACTTCAACCAACAACAGCACAATATGCATTCTTTTCTAGTGCACATGGAACATTTTCCAGGAAAGATATATGTTAGGCCACAAAGCAAGCTTTCATAAATTTAAAAACATTGAAATACTGCAAAGCATCTTCTCAGATCATAATGCTATCAAGTTAGAAATCAATAATAGGAAGATCAACAGAAAAAGAGCAAACACATGGAAACTCAACAATACGCTCCTTGAGAAAGACTGGTAAGAGAAGAAATAAAAATTGAAATTCAAAAATTCCTTGAAGCAAACAACAATAAAAACACAACACACCAAAATTTTTGGGATACAGCAAAAGCAGTGATCAGAGGCCAATTTATAGCAATAAATGTACACATCAAAAAAGAACAAAGAGACAAAATCAGCACTTTAAACCAACATCTCTGACAATAGGCAAAAGAACCACAAGAAAAGCCCACAGTCACCAGAAGAAATGAAATAATAAAGATTCTCACAGAAATCAAAGAAACAGAAAATAGAAAAGCAATAGAAAAAAATCAACAAGACCAGAAGTTGTTTTTTTTGGAAAAATTCAATAAAATTGACAAACCACTGGCAAATTTAACAAAGGAAAAGAGGGAGAGAATAAAAATAACATGAATAAGAAACAAAATGGGTGACGTCACAACAGAACACACTGAAATAAAAAGAATAATATCAGGATACAATGAAGAACTGTACTCCAACAAATTTGAAAATCTGGAAGAAGTGGAAAGATTGCTAGAAACACACCACTTACCTAAACTATCACACACTGTTGTGGAAAAGTTGAACAGGTTCATCACAAAAGAAGAAACTGAAAATGTCATAAAAAAAATTACCAACTAAAAAATGTTCTGGCCCAGACAGTTTCACTGGAGAATTCTACCAAACATTCAGAGAAGAAGTGATACCAATCATACTCGAACTACTCTAAAACACAGAAAAGGATGGGATCCTCCCTAACTCATTTTATGAAACAAGCATAATCTATATATCAAAACCACGCAAAGATACCACTCTAAAGGAAAACTACAGACCAATCCCTCATGAATATAGATGCAAAAATCTTCAACAAAACCCTAACCAATAGACTCCAACAATATATCATGAAAATAATTCATTATGACCAAGTGGGGTTCATATCAGGTATGCAAGGATGGTTCAACACTAGAAAAGCAATCAACATCATCCACCATGTAAACAAAACAGAGGAGAAGAACCACACGATCATATCAATTGATGCAGAAAAGGCATTTGATAAAATCCGACACCCATTCCTGATCAAAACTCTCAGCAAAATAAGAATAGAAGGGACACTCCTCAACATAATTAAGGGCATTTATGCAAAACCAACAGCCAACATTATTCTCAATGGAGAGAGACTGAAACCATT
>NW_006922237.1:1077941-1081929 GCF_000298275.1 Orycteropus afer afer
TCTCTTGAAAAATGTGCTTGCCATATCTTGGAGCCACACCTTTGAAAACTGAATATTTAGCCGAGTACTTGGCTCCCAGGCATGACTTTCTCCTTGTTGAAAAGATATAAGATTTATTTTTTCTTTGGATGAGGACAATTTACATGTATGTAATGAGTTGTATCTACCTGGCTACACAAATAGGTGAGATTTTGGGGTTTTTTTTTTAGTCTTTTTAATGCTTATTCAATAATATATTTTTTCTTTCCCTCCTAAAAAATAAATTAATTAATATTATCAGAAAATTAAAAAAAAAAATGTTTCTTTAATAAAAAAAGAAAGAGAGAGAGAGAGAAAATCCCCATCTATCTTCCCCAAAATGGCCCTATTTCAGAAACATAATTATTCCATGGATATTTCCTCAAAGAGAATGATATTTATGGATAAATTATAGATTTAGTTAGGAAATGGGGGAAAAAAGAGAGAGATTTGTTTGTTTTTGGTGACATGGGTGAGTTTATTCTGTTAAAAAATACATTTTAAAGGAGATCCTTATACAAATCATGATCCTTATACAAATATAAACTATACATATGTTAAAGATTTACTTACCTCATTTAATGGGGAACTCAATAAGGTCTTACCAATGGTAAAGAACACAAAATATCACACACTGAGTCTGGTAAAAAATGCTGATAGTAATTTACAAGTGAATACAAATCTTGCAAACCCCATCGATATTCACACTCCATGGACCAATTCTTATAACCATGGACAAGCATTACTGGCCTTGCTATCATTTTCCTACAAGTTAACTTCCATAAGTACAAAGTTGTAAAATATTCTAGTCAAAGTCAAGGAATGATGTAATTAGGATTGAAAAGCCAGTCAAGATATCCTTTAAATTTTATAGACTCTCATCATTTCCTGCTATAATTTTTATGTTTATGTCAATGATTAAAAGAAAAAAAAAATTGCTGATGCAGACAAAGAGGAGAAATCAATGAAAGGATGCACTTGAGAAAGTGAGAAAGAACGAAACAGTTTATAAAAGGAGTTAAAGTAGTGACTCCCTGTTAATGATTGGTATGTCTAATGCCAATTTATTTTTTTAACTGTTTATTATAATTTGCATAAAATTTTACAAAGCTGATTCTTTTCATATTCAACAGTTCATACACATTTTGTTTTGTGACATAGATTACAACCCCTACAATGTATCAGCTCTCCTTCCACGTCCTGCCTGTGGTTACACTTTCCCTGTGTCCTTCTTGCCTATGCATTTCTGATTCTGCTAAGCAGAAGGCTGGCAGTTCAAACCCACCAGCCACTCCTTGGAAGGAAGAGTGAGCAATCTACTTTTTTTGTAGTGATTCCACCTCAGAAACCCAAGGAGGGGTCTCTATGAATCGCTGAGTCCATGGCAGTGAGTTTGGTTTTTTAGTTTGGAATTTTCTTGCTGTTTATATGATGCCCTTCTGGTTTCCCATGGTTGACTGTTCTAAGGAAGGCATCTCTTGGTTTCTCAGCTAGTAGACCTATTGTTTGGCTGAGGGTGAAGCCATGGGAGTCACTTCAATTGCAGGCCAAAGGGTGACCTGAGGTCACAGTCCTGGAGGTTTCACCAGTCTATTCAACAAGTCACCCTGGTCCTTTCAAGTTTTAAAATTTTGCTCCCTAGTTTTTCTTTCACTCTATCCAGGATCTCCAATTTTGGTCCCTTTCCAAGTGGTTGGCATTGCTAATCACACACCATCTAGTTTTTCTGGTCTTAGGTTCATATCGGTGAAGTTCTCATGGTCCTTTAGTCCTTTGGATAAACTGTTTCCATCCATCTTTGATTTTCTTCACTCTTCTTTTTTCCTCTGGACGAGGAGAGGCCAATATTGAATTTTAGATGGCCGCTCACAAGCTTTTAAGACCCCAGTCACTACTCACTGCAGTAAGATGTACAATGTTTTTGTGTATTATGTTGTGCCCATTGAGTTGATGTTCCCCATGAACATGGTTCTCGGTGCACACATACAGCAAGGCACTTAGTTATGGCTAAGAAGTTATCATCACTTTGTCCTCATTAGCTTTATACTGCATATGGATCTTTTTATAGCATATACAAAATGTATGCAGATATATAGTTTGCCAAAACTACGTAGCTACAGATATTTTAGTAATATTTGCTCTAAAGATTAATTTCAGGACTAAAAATAAAAGAGAAACATCTCTAGTAAATTTCTGATGTTTTATTTTTAAGAATATAGGTCTGCTGGGTTGGAAGACAGAATTTCTGAAACAGAGGCAAATTCATGGGTTTGTAGGTGTTTTTATCAGAAACACTCTTCATTGCATTCCAGAAAGTGACCTTCACATGTCTACTGTGATGCTGTTCCCTGACATGTTTCCAGCTGACACCTCACTAAGGACAAATATCAAGAATTCGATAAAGAATCACTAGGAAAGTAAGTTGGGATATTTTCAAGAATTTTTCCGTATGCACGACTTCAATTTTATTTGTTCAGCAGTTTAAACTGAACTCAAGTACCATTTTATTTTTCTATTTGTATTTTCCAGCCATCTTAGTCTCCCTTGACTGTAAGAACAATCTTTATTTATCACATCTTCTATACCAACCAGAAAATACATTTTTGTGCAAAACTTTTCTAGTCAATAGAGTGCCTTATGACCTTCGAGGTCCTCTTTCATCCAAGCCAGTGACCTGTTTCAGTGTCTGGTTCTTTCCGATTTGAGGCTCTAGGGTGATGTGGAATTCCTTCTGGGGAAAAACTGATTTTAAATTTTATAGAACTGTAAAAACAAAAGCAAAACAAACAAACATAAACCTGCAGTGAGTTTAATTGACATTCACTACTTTTCCACATCAAGAAGAATTTTATTCCACTTTTTTTGTAAATATTTGTCATATTTATGAAATGTTATTATGAATGTTTCCTTTCTTCTCTCCACCATTTCCCTCTCCACTACTCCAGAGGAAAATGGTTATGAGAATGGGTACTTTTTCTATAAATAACTGGAGATTGGGTAATAAAAATATCACATTGAGTACTCACTATGTGTACAAGTACTGTTATTACCCTTTACATGTAGCCCTCACAAGTTTGTGAGTAGTGTACCTGCTTGAACAATTTCTCTCAGAAAGATCAGCATAAGGCCGGTCCCCATGAGGCGGAGATTAAAGATGTCCCAAATGTCCAAACTACCTTACCACGCCATCATTTCAGACATTAACTCCTCCTCCTCCTCCTCCCAGTAATTTTCCCAGTCTTAGTGTTCTGTATTTCTCTGTTACGCCTCACAGAACTCACAGACACCCAAGGGATCGTCTCACGTAGCAGTGGTGGGGGCTGGCAGACCGGTGAGTCCCAGGTTGGTGAGTGGGTCTGGAGGATCCTCCCAATTCTTGGGGTTTGATGAACCGCGATCAGCAGATCAGATGAGGAATGCTGTCCCAAATCCAGGGGTGAGATGAGGATCATCCAAGACACAAAACCGGAGCAAGAGGAGGGTGGATCTTCTCAGGAGATTCGTAGGTAAACTCTCCGGGAAGCTAAGGGTGGTGATTTGAATTATACCCTCCAGCAAGGCAGGACTTAAGATTTATTTCACCTGTGTTGCCCCAACAGAAATAACCTGAGTGAATGCCTTTAACAATCTAGAGCTCAAGGCAAATCCCATCACAGAGCCAATTTCCAGTCATTATAGGGAACAACTACTACCAGCTGCCCAGCCAAGATGATACCTGACCTTAACTACCACACCACCCCAAACAGGCATGGAAAATGGGATTTACAATATATCACAGAATGGAGGACAATGGCTAGAAGGGCCACATCAAGCAATTCACCACAGTACCACTATTGTTACTACCTTGGCATCATAGATGCTTTTATGGGATGTAATATTGCCCCAACTCTGATGGGACATACATTTAGTAATCTATCAAGCCTGGCTTTGAACCAAGACATTCTGGCTCCAGAGCCCATACCCTTAACCA
>NW_006922237.1:1083044-1083622 GCF_000298275.1 Orycteropus afer afer
GGGTAAGAAGATGGCCAGCATAAACTGACCAAAGGAATGCAGGAAACCCCCGGCACAGGAAGCAGCAATCAGGGCTTCACACCTCTGTCTGCTCATGATGACTGTGTAGTGCAGGGGCTTGCAGATGGCCACATAACGGTCATAGGCCATCCCTGTAAGAATGAAGACCTCAATTCCCCCAAAGAAGTGCATGGTGAAGAGCTGTGTCATGCAGCAATTGTAGGAAATGGTCTTCTTCTCTGCCAGTAAGTCAATGATCAGCTTGGGTGTCACAGTAGTGGTGTAGCAAAGGTCTGAGAGTGAGAGGAAACTCAGGAAGAAATACATCGGTTGGTTAATGAGTTCACTGCAGGTGATAGAAATCATGATAAGCAGGTTTCCTGCCAAAATTGCAATATAACAAAGTAAAAATAATAAAAAGCAGAGTATTTCTACTTCCCTTTGCTGGGAAAGTCCTAACAGAATAAATTCTGTGATATTATTTCTTTTTTCCATGATCCATAGCAGTTTGTAGCCACCTGCAATTTAGATAAATTATGAATTCTTATGAGATCCATTTAAATGTGATGATTTACCCG
>NW_006922237.1:1087892-1088950 GCF_000298275.1 Orycteropus afer afer
GACGGCACATAACAACAACAACAACAACAGTGCCCAAGGCATTTAACTTCTAACCAGAAAATCAGTGGATCAAGCCCACCAGCTGCTTTTCAGTAAAGATTTACCTCCTCTCAAACCCAATGGGAGTCGCCATGAGTTGGAACTGGCTGGATGGCAGTGAGTTTATTTTTCTTATTTTTTATATCTTTTTGTTTCCTTGATTATTTCTTTGCATTTTAGATCTATGTTATCAGTAATCTTATCTTCTCTGGCAATATTTTCTTCAAATTGCACATCCTCCCACATTTTTACTCTATCTCAATCATTTGAAAGATAATATTTATTATTCTTCTTATGGATATAATTCATATTTTCATAGATATTTTAGAAATTAAAAAAATCATAAACTAAAATTATACTAAATTGCAAAACCTAGAAATCAGAATTTTTATAGATTTTTTAAAGAATTATGATTGTATGCTCATAGACTTTGTGTATTCTGATTTTTCACTTAAAATAATATTACTAAAAATGTCAAATAAAATTCCTAGGCAGAATTCATAATTTTCAAGAATATTTTCCTTGTTCTTTCCATTTTAGGCAGATGTTTTTCTCTCAGTCTGCTTAAATTTTAACATATAAACAGATAAATGTGTATGTAGGTTGTTGTTATTTGCCATTGGGTCGTACCCGACTAATAGCGACCTTCCCTTGGGTTTCTGAGCCATTATCACTTTGGAAGCAGATTGACCAACCTTCCTTCCAAGGAGTGGCTGGTGGGTTTGAACCACCAGCCTTCTGGTTAGCAGTCTAGTGCCTTAGGCACTACAAATTTTCAATTAAATGTTTATGAATATTAAGATTATATATGACAAACAATACTGAAAGAATCTCTTACTACTAGTATCTAAAGTCCTAGAATGGCTGAGATCCAAACTTGAAATCAGGTTCAGATCATGTGGAAGTAAGCAGGTTATTTTTACATCTTTTCTCAATCTCCTAAAGAAAACTAAGATATTGATTGGAAAAATATGTGAGGCTAGTAATTGAAATGACACCATGTGGGAATGATTAGTGGA
>NW_006922237.1:1089635-1090899 GCF_000298275.1 Orycteropus afer afer
AATATATAAAGTGACTTTAGTTATGGAAAAAAAAAAAAAAAACCTTAACCAATTATAAAGGGGAAGCTCACAGAAGACCAATATTAATACATAAAACAAGTAGAAAATGCAAAGCTGTTTCAAATATTTATTTAAAAATTCTTCAAAGGCAATAGACCTTTTCTTTTTTTTTAATTATCAGGGTTCAAATGACCAAGATCAGAGAGAAAAGGAAACTTCAGAATATGAGCTAACATTATACTTTTTTGATTCTGACTCATAACGACCTCTCCTTGGGTTTCCAAGTCTGTATCACTAGGGAAGTAGATTGACCAACTTTCCTTCTGAGGAGTGGCTGGTGGGTTTGAACCGCCAGCTTTCTGGTTAGCAGTCAAATGCCTTAGGCACTATGCCCCAGAACTCCTGTATAGTTAATTTACTTATTTTGGGTTCATATTTGGACAGAGAATTCAAGCAGATATACAATGCTAAAAGGAAGATGATTTTAACTTAATGACTATGAACCAAACACAAAGATTATTTACTCTTCTGAGTACACATGGAATATTCACACAAACCAATTAAGTCCTAGGTTTCAAGTGAAACCTCAAGAAATACAATAGAATCAATACCATGTAGGGTATTTTCTCACATTATAATGCAATTACATCAGACAGAGCTCTGGTAGCATAGTGTCTAAGGCATTTGACTGCTAACCAGAAGACTGGCCATTAAAACCCACTAGCCACTCCTGGGAAGGAAGACTGGGCAATCTACTTCCAAAGAGGTACCACCTTGGTAACAACACAAGCAGGGGTCGCTATGAGTCAGAACTGACTCAACAGCAGTGAGGTTTTTATATTTTATCAAAACAAAAAGATAGTTACTCAATTCTAAAGCTGTGTTAAGAAACTAGACTAAATCCAATAAACCACTAATTATTCCATGATGGTAAATGCTATCAAGATCCATGATAATTCTTAGAGTAGGCTGACAAAAATCTATATGCTAAATTGATGATACATACAATTTATCACATTAACCATTGCTAAGTGTTCAATTCGGTGGCATTGATTGCATTCCCAATGCTGTACAGCCATCACCACTACTTCCAATATTTTTCACCACCCAAATAAAGACTTTTTACCTATGAAGCATTAACTCCTTATTCTCCCTGCCATCCCTATCTTCAACTATATTCTGTCTCTATGAATTTTCCTATTTTAGATATTTTGTATAAGAAATTATACAATATTTCTGCTTTTATGTCTGCTTATCTGACTTA
>NW_006922237.1:1091260-1092367 GCF_000298275.1 Orycteropus afer afer
CACTCCTCGGAAGGAAGGTTGGGCAATCTACTTCCAAAGTGATACCGCCTCGGAAACCCAAGAGGGGGTGGCTTTGAGTCGGGTTCGACTCGATGGCAGATAACTATGGTAGTAACTTTATGGGGAACTGCCACACTGTTTTATAGCAGCTACACCATTGTACATTCTCATCAGCAATGCACAAGGACTTGTTTTTTTTTTTTTTTTTTTTTTCATTTGTTGTTTGATAAGTCAGTCTGCATTTTCTTTTTAATCCGACAGCTGTAGAAGTAGCCAGAAGCAAATGCATTCATCCTATTTCAAGACTGTTGTGGTGAGTTGCCATCAGTGTGATGAGGACCCATGACCATCCATGTGTGAAGAGCTCAGTGAGTTCAGGGGATTGCCAAGACCATGACCTTTCTGAAGCAGGTCGCCGGATCTTTCTTAGGAGGTCCTTCTGGGTGGGTTTGCACCTGCAACCGTTTGGCTGTAATTTATTTTGCCCCAGGGCTCTACTTCAGTATTAATAGACTGAGGGGAACTGGGTTGTGGTGTGACTAGATGAATTTCTGTGAGAATGTAATCAAGTCATTTTTCATCTTTGAACTTTCTCCTCTTATGGTCAAAGTGCATTCAAACTATGAATTTCTGTCACATTCAATAAACTGAGAGCTCTGGTGGCATAGTGCCTAAGGCATTTGACTGCTGACCAGAAGGCTGGCAGTTCAAACCCACCAACAACTCCTCGAAAGAAAGGTCGAGCAATCTAATTCCATAGTAATACTGCCTCAGAAACCCAAGGAGTGGTCGCTATAAGTGGGATCCCACTGGAAGGCAGAGAGTTTGCTTTGGTTTGTTTTTTTTGTGTCATGATTTAGATTATGGTATGCCCCTGCCATCCAGTGGCCTTCCTAGTTCTAACACCTGCAGGAGAAAAATAGCATGCTCTGAGCTTAATAGTTTGGGAGGGATTTTGAATTCCTGGTTTATGTTTTTTAAAGTCTCCCAGTTATCATACAATTGGTCTGAGAATAAGATCTCGAACAGACATCATGAATTTGGCAATATTAGGGGGAAGTAGAGCCAACATTTCTATTTTATTATGTCAATCTGGGATAAACAAAA
>NW_006922237.1:1093082-1097300 GCF_000298275.1 Orycteropus afer afer
ACTTATGTCAAGTGGAATCTGACAATAGAGACTCGTCCTTGGGTTTCCAAGGTGGTATCACTACAGAAATAGATTGCCCAACCTTATTTTTCCAATGAAATAAAAGAAGATTAAAACAAGGTGAGAGAAGAATTGATGCACTTTAATTGTGGTCTTGGAGAAGGATTCAAGGTGCCCTGACCAGTCAGAAGACTCAACAAATCAGTGATAGAAGAAATACAACCTGAACGGTCCTCAGGAAGGAGAATGATGAGTCTCTGGCTTGTTTACTGGGGACATATTGACAGGAAATCCAATCACTAGAAAAGGGCACCATGCTTGATACAGTGGAGGGTCAGGAAAATGAGGGAAACATATTAGCCTGTAAATGTATTTTGTCTATTTAATTGGATTGTTTGTCTTGCTATTGAATTGTTAGTTTGCTTTGTTATTCTGAAAATATTATTTTGTCAGATAGTGTATTGTGAATATTTCCCCATGATTTGTTTGTAAAAAAAACAAAACTCTAATTGAACTTTATGTGTTATAACATACATACGACAAACTGAGTACTATTACACTCAAATGCTATGCTTATATGGTACCATTTGAAGATTTTTGACAAATGTAAGATTGTTGGATGACACAAATGGTTATATACTTGACTTCTAGTCAAAAGGCTGGCAGTTCGATCACACCAAGGAGGGCCTAGGGAGACCGGCCTGGGAATCTGCTTCTGAAAGGATGCAACCTTGGAAACACCATGGAGCAATTCTACTCTGCAAACATAAGAGCACCATGAGTGGAATCAACTTGTGAGCAACTGAGAAAAACAAACTTACAAATCAGAGAAATCCCATGCAAAACCGTGATACCAAACATCCCTGTTGTCTTGTGCACAGGAACTTCTTCATGATTCTTTTCAATAGAGCCCTGTCTCTACCCTGAGCCTCAGGGAATCTCAGATCTACTTTCCATTGTTCTGAATCAATTTTACTCTTTAGAACTTTTAATGAATGGAATCCTGGACTATGTATTCTACCTTGTCTGTTTCTTTCCATTGGCATAAGGATTCTGATATTTATCCAGATTATTGTGAGCATCAGAAGTTCCTTATTTTAATGGCTATTAGACAAAGCTTTGCAGTTCAACTATGTGACTACAAGTACTCACTCAGGTGTCTTAATTAGATGTCCAATAAATAAATGAAAGTTACTGAATATATTGTTTCTAGGCCCACTAAGATTTCCCTGAGAATGTAACTTGGGTCTTTAATGTTGATGTCAAAACATGAGGATTAATACGGTAACAAAAATATTGTGCAGACCCTCTGAAACATTTACTAATCAGTATAAAGATGTAAAGGATTCCAGCGGTACAGTGGTTAGAGCATTTGGCTGCTGTTCAGAAGGTCAGTGACTCAAACCCACCAGCCACTCCACAGGAGAAAAACAAGGCAGTCTTCTTCTGTAAAGGTTTTCAGTTTTAGAAATCCTGTGCGGCAGTTCCATATTGTCCTATAGAGTCACTGTGAGTTAGAATTGACTTACCGGCAATTGGTTTTTTTTTTTTTTGTTTTTTTTTTTTGATGTTAGTATTCTATTTATTTTCCACATCTCTGATTATTAATTTACTTGTTGATGGGTATTTGTTTCCAGTGTTTGGCAATTGTTAATAAGGTTTTTATGAACATTCATGGACAACATTTTGTGTGGACCTATATTTCTAGAGAAATGGAGTGGTTGGGATTAATAGATAAATGATTAGCTTTATTGCAGACTGCCCAGCAGTTCTCCAACATTCTTTTACAATTTTTCCTTCATAGCAGTAAGTGTATGAACGTTCCAAATGCTTCATATCCTTGCCAAAACTTGATGTGATCAATCTTTGTAATTGTATTCTTTATGGTTGCAGTTAAGTGTTTAAACATGCTTTCAATTTTCATTTCCATGATAACTTAAAGGTGTTGAATATCTTTTTAATTGCTTACTTGCTTTCTTGTTGGTGAAGTGTCTTCCCATATCTCTTTTCCCATTGTTTTCTCCATACTATTGTAGAGTTGTGAGATTTCATTACATATTCTTGATGCAAGTATTTTGTCACATACATGCCCTCTCATACCCATTTATACATTAATTTTGCCTTTTTCACTTTTTTATTCTGTTTTATAAAATATCATACAATACAGTTGATCATTTCCTTGAAGAAAACAAAACCACCACCATAATCAGGATAAAGCACTCACATTCCCTGCCACTCCTAACCATGACAATCACTGATCCATTTTCCATCTCCATAAAAACCAAAACACAAAAAATAAAAAAAATAAGCCAAGTAAACTATTGTCCTTGAGTGGATTCTGATGCATAGACAATCTACAGAACAGAGCAGAGCTGCCCCATAAAGTTTCTAAGACTGTAATCTGTGGAATCAGACTGCCACACCTTTCTCCCACAGGGCATCTGGGGGTTGGAACACCTGACCTTTCAGTTAGTAAATGAGGGTTTAACTACCTCAACACCAGGGCTCTTTTAAAGAGAATCAAATTAATGAAATAACACAGTTTTGAGTGTAGTTTCTTTCATTTAACATAACGCTTTAGATACTCAACTAAACTATTGATTCTGGTGTTTGTTACAATGGGTAATAATCCATTGCACCACAATTTGCTTATCCTTTCACTTCTTAAGAACATTGAGGTGTTTTTAATCCAAAAATCTAAACAATAAGTGAGTAGCTCTGGTAGCGTAGTGCCTAAGGCACTTGACTGCTAACCAGAAGGCTGGGGGTTCAAGCCCACCAGCCCCTCCTTGGAAGGAAGGTTGGGCAATCTATTTCCATAGTGATACTGCCTCAGATACAAAAGGAGGGGCCGCTATGAGTTGGGTCCGACTGATGGCACATAACAACAACAGCAAACAATAAATAGTGTCCTTGGGTAGCACAAATTGTTAAGTGCTTGACTAATAGCCAAAAGGCTGATAGTTTTTATAACTCAAGAGGTTCCTCAGATAACAAGACTATAAATCTGCTTCGGAAAGATCACTGTCTTGAAAATCCTATGGAACAGTTGTACTGTGAACACACAGAGTCTCCACAAATAGGAACTCAAGGTCAACTAATAGGAGACACAAAAAAAGTAAGTGAATAGTGTCCAAAGACAACTGTGCAAAGATAATCTGGAATTGGTGTATTATAAGCATTCATATACAAGTTCTGTATGAAGATAAATCTTCGTGTGTCAGGTTGGATGGCTTGGTCATAGGGTATGTGTATGTTTAACTGTATAAGAAACTGACAAACTATTTTCCAGATTGATTCCTTACAAGGAGCTCTGGTGCACTAGTGGTTAAGGCATTTGGCTGCTAACCAGAGGGTTGCTCGTTTGAACCCACAAGCTGCTCTGTAGGAGGAAGATGGGACTGTCTTTGTCCATAAAGATTTAAAGCCTTAGAACCCCAGTGAGGTCACTAGCAGTCAGAATCAAATCAATGGCAGTGGGTTTTGGTTCTTGTAATGGCAGTGGGTTTTGGTTCTTGTAATGCATTGTAATGTTGTTAGATGCCATCGAGTCAGCTCCGATGCGTAGTGATCTTGTGCATAACAAACCAGACAGTGCCCAGCCCTGTGCCAGCCTCACAATCCTTGCCATGCTTGAGTCCCTCCTTGCAGCCCCTGTGTCAGTCCAGCTTGTTGGAGGCGTTCCCCTTTTTCACTGACCCGCCACTTTACCCATCATGATATCCTTCTCCAGGAAATGGACACTTCTAACAACATGACCAAGGGTAGGTGAGTGGAAGACTGGCCATTCTCATTTCTAAGCTTCTAAGGAGCATTCAGGCTCCCCTTCCAGGACAAGTTTGTTCATCCTTCTGCCAGTCCATTGTATTTTTAATACCATAATCATCACACCATAATCGAAAGGCATCCATTCTTCTTCCTTATTCATTATACAGATTTCATATATGATTAGAATTACCATGGCTTGGGTTAGGTGCAATTAATCTTCACAGGGACATTTTTGGTCTATAAACTTTAAGAACATCTTTTTCAACACATTTGACCAGTGCAATGTGATGTTTGATTGCTAGACTGTTCCTTCCACGAATGTTGATTGTGGAGCCAAGTAAAACGAAATTCCTTGCAACTTCAAACTTTTCTCCACTTATCATGATGTTGCTTATTGTCCCAGTTGTGAGGATTTTTGTTTTCTTTATGTTGAGGTATAAATACATTTAT
>NW_006922237.1:1098295-1098971 GCF_000298275.1 Orycteropus afer afer
GAATCATACACTCTACTAAAATCATATTTGACTTTATACCACTAAAATTTAGGAGCTCTGGTAGCCTAGGCCCTAAGGAACTTGATTGCTAACCAGAAGGCTGATGGTTCAAACTCACCAGCCACTCCATGGAAGGAATGCTGGACATTCTACTTCCATTGGAAGCTCTGGTAGCGTAGTGCCTAAGGCACTTGTCTGCTAACCAAAAGGCTGGTGGTTCAAACCCACCAGCCGCTCCTTGGAAGGAAGATGGGGCAATCTACTTCCACAATGATATTCTCTCAGAAACCCAAGGAGGGGTCGCTATGAGTTGGGTCTGACTTGACAGCACATAACAACAACAACAAACCACTAAAAATTAAACATCCATTGAATAGTTATTTATTGCATGCCTTCTGTATTTTAGCTTTTGTTCTAAGTAATGTGGATCCCTCTGTGAACAAAATAAAACACCTCTTCTCATGAATTCTAATGACAGGAAGTTATATAATGAAAATGAATTTCAAAATATGCTGCATAAGTGAGATAGTAATAAGTGCTATGCACAAAATTTATTAAAGAAGAGCTTCAATTACTCAGAAAAAAAATAAGCGATCTTGTCTGAGTTAAAAATAACTGTTGAATATCTTGTCTTCATTTGACTCATTTCACAAGAATGTAGATATCTAAGGTGATC
>NW_006922237.1:1100196-1101227 GCF_000298275.1 Orycteropus afer afer
AAAAAAGGATTTAATCCACTTACTATATGTTGAACTATATTTGACAAGGGCAACAAAGTCCTTGAGATTAAAATCCTTATTTTTATAAAGAGAAGATAGAAATTAAGTAACATATTTTTGAAGTTCTAACTGGTTCTCTTGTTGAAAGGGAAAAACAAATTAAAAGTATAAAGGAAAATAGAAACCTTGCCTATATTAGGGATCCTTCTCCATTAGAGGAAGGTGATCATTTATTCTGGAAAATGCTTTTGGATTGAATACATTTTTATTGACACAATTTTAATGCTGGAATTCTGCAAGAATCCAAGTTAGACATTTAATATAAAGGTACACATTTAAACTGAGGAGTTGAGTGTGTGTTGGTAATGCAAATTATTTTACTGAAGCTTGTAGTAAATGACAGTGAAGGTGTATTCCTATCTACATATGAATTCTTGGGCCAATAGTCAACAACATGACAAAGGGAGAAGAAACTGAAGTTGTCGACAACTTTATTTTACTTGGATCAACAATCAATGTCCATGGAAGCAGCAGTCAAGAAAACAGATGACTAACCGCATTGAGGAAATATGCCACAAAAGACCTCATTGTAAATTTAGAAATCAACAATGTCACTTTGATTTTTAAAGTGCTTCTGATCCAAGTCATGTCTTTTCCATTGTTTCATATGGATGTAAATATGGCATAATGGAAAAGGATGACAGAAGAATAAATTTATTTGAACTTTGGTGCTGGTGAAGACATGAAAAGCAGGGACAATCTTAGAAGAAATGCAACCAGAAAGCTCGTTGGAAAGGAAGATGCTGATACCAGCTCACTTACTTAGAAAACTCACTATCAGAGAGTCGATTGTGATTCATGTTGTTGTTAGGTGCAGTTGAGTTTTCTCCAACTCATGGCGACCCTGTGTAGAACAGAACTAAACACTGCTTGGTCCTGCATCAGACTCACAATCCTTGCTATGCCTGAGCCCATCCTTGCAGCCATGGTGTCAATCCATCTCCTTAAGGGTCTTCCCCTCTTTTGTTGAC
>NW_006922237.1:1102472-1104444 GCF_000298275.1 Orycteropus afer afer
TTATGGGTACAGATCCTGCACATTTTGTCAGATTCACTTGAAAATGTTGAAAATTTCTGAGGTTTTACTGAAATTATATTTTGATATAAATTCAGATGCATTTTCTGAATATGTAAAACTAAATTTGAATTTGGTCTATAGGCACTCTTTTGGTGTAGTGGATAAGGCGTTTGGCTGCTAAAAAGAGGACAGCAGTACTAACCCTCCAGCTGCTCCACAGAAGGAAGATGGGCATCTACTTCCATGACATTGACAGCCTCAGCATCCCAATCAGGGTCGCTATGGGCCAGACTTTACTCGATGGCAGTGAGTGAGCTGTCTATTTACATTTTAGGCTAAGCTTCATTTTTAGTGCTAATAACATTTTGTATAAAGCCCATAGTATTTTATTCATAAATGATCATTTTATGTAAACAAAAAAACTCACTGCTAACTAGTCAGTTCGGACTCACAGTGACCCCCATTGGGTTTCTGTTGCAGTAAATCTTTATGGAAATAGATTGCCTAGTCCTCTTTCCACTGAGTGACTGTGGGTTTGAACTGCCAACTTTCTGGTTAAAAGTCAAATGCCTTAGGCATTGCACCACCAGAATTCCATATTTTAATTACTTAGTTGTATTATTACATTGTTCAAAACCTCCAGTTCAATGCTGAATGAAAGTGGTGAGAAGGGACACATTTTTCTGATCTTAGGAAGAAAATATTCAGTCTTCTACACTAAATATGATATTGGCTGTAGTATTTTTCATAAATATTCTTTCATAAAAATTCCTAGTTTTCATAAAACTTTTTTTCATAAAAGTGGATGATGCACTTTGTGATGTTTTTGTTTGCATCTATTGAGAGGATCATATGCTTATTTTGCCTTCATCTTTGTGGTAGTTCAGATTGTATGTCCACTTGGCTGGGCCTGGTTGAGTGGCTGGACAGTTGGTGGTAGTTATTCCCCATTATGAGACTGACAATAACCTCCATGGTGAGATCTACCACAAGCAGCTGAGTGGCTGCCTTTGGATATAAGGAGAAACCTTGGGGATAGTCTCTAGCTTATGGCACGCTTCGGACCTGCATGTAGCTGTGTTGTTTAGCAGCCTGCCACGCATGCTCTGCCAACCTTGGAGCTTACAATGGACTTGAGTTAACGGCCTCCCATGTGGTTTGGTAACCTCGGGACTGTGCCTTTTCACTTGTCAACCTTGGGTTTTTCAGCTTCAGCAGCCAGTAGCTGCCTAAGTGAAGAGATGTCTCTAGCTTCAGTGGGCTGGCAGCAAGAGGAAGAGCTGAAGCCCAAGGTTGAGGAGATCTCACACAGCTCCTAGAGCCTGGCACTTTGAACTTGGACTTAAAGCCTCCAAATTGTGAGAGAATAAACTCCTGTTTGTTCAAGCCATCCCATTTGTGGTATATTCTTCTCAGAGTGGCATTAGATAACCAGAATAATCCTCTGTCCTCTTTTTCTTTCAGTGTGCTAATAATGTCTGAGAACTAGCGAAAGAGGCTTCCTAAAATTGATAAACGTTTTTATTAAAAAAAAGAGAGAGAAGCCAACATCTGCCATTTTGAATGTACAATGAAATATTGAATATGTTTTCCTTCACATTGAGAGGAAGGCAAAGATATCCACTCTCATAATTTCTATTCCACATTTTACTGGCAGTCTTAGCCACTGCCATTAAACAGGGAAAATGTATACTTGATGCAAGGAAGGAAACTAATCTTCTCAGAGACATCATAACAACATGCATAAATCTGAAGAGATCTACAAAGATAATAGATTTTTTCAGTTTCAAAGCAATTTTATTTATGTATGTGATTGCAATTCAATCAGTTATGGAATTAAAAGTATAAAGTTTACAATAATAAAAAAATAATTAAAATATTAGTAATAAAGCAAGTAAAAAAACTTGATTGCTGCTTTATAGCTGATTTTTTACCTTGCACATTTCTGTGATTTACATGTATATAAAATAAA
>NW_006922237.1:1108614-1109241 GCF_000298275.1 Orycteropus afer afer
TTTAACACACAGCTATGAGTCAGGTCCCACTCGACGACACATAACAACAACAACAACATTCTTTTTGTGAGGAGCTCTGGTAGCATAGTGCCTAAGGTATTTGACTGCTAACCAGAAAGTTAGCGGTTCAAACCCACCAGCCACTCCTTGGAAGGAAGGTTGGGCAATCTACTTCCATAGTGATACTGCCTTGGAAACCCACGTTTGGGTCACTATGAGTTTGGTCCATGTCAACAGCACATAACAACTCTCTTCATGTTTTTCCTCTTCCAAATTTATTCTTTATTTTCCCACTTGCACAAAATTAATATTCATTGTTTTAATGTGATGTTTGTAAGTTTTAAGAAGCTCTGGTGTCATAGTGTCAAAGGCATTTGACTATTAACCAGAAGAGTGGCTTCCTTCCGGCCGCTCTGTGGAAGAAAGGTGGGGCAATCTATTTCTGTAAATATTTACTTTCTCAAAACCCAATGGGGGTCACTGTGAGTCAAACTTAACTTGATGGTAGTGAGTTTTATTAATAAGTTCTAAGGATTCAAATGATATATCAAGGGTGGATAAGTATGTTCTATAAAACCTTTTTAGACACTCAGTAAGCCTCACATATTTGCTTTAATTTTGTGCTGT
>NW_006922237.1:1112156-1112688 GCF_000298275.1 Orycteropus afer afer
TGGTGCAAACCACCAGCCACTCCTCAGAAGCAGGTTTGGGCAATCTACTTCCATAGTTGTACTGCCTTGGAAACCCAAGGGAGGTCACTATGAGTTGAGTCCAACTCAATGGCACGTAACAACAACAACAACAATACAAACTGTATTTTTTCTCAGTGCACCAGAGAACCAGAAAATAATACACCTTTTGCATTATATGATTTTACTCTTGTCAGTTATGTTAATGAGATTTAGATTTATTTACTTGTTATTTTTACTTGAAAATGTTACTAAGATAAATTTATATTCACTTTATGTTGTTAAAAAATAGTATAATGACATCTCATATACCTTTTACCTTTTTAAACCCATGACAGAAAAATATAGCAACCAGGATATTAACATTGATGCAATCCACAGACCTTATTTGAGCATCAGCTCGGTATTGATACAAACTATCATAAACTCTCAGTGATACACAAAAGTAAGCAATAATTCCTTTTGTATCAGCTGCTTAATGGAGATGTTGTTGTTGTTGTGTGCCGTCGAGTCG
>NW_006922237.1:1115878-1116896 GCF_000298275.1 Orycteropus afer afer
ATTATCTTGTTCCACTAAAAACATTAGGTTAAGCACTAAGGTGAGTCATTCATAGAAACTCATCCAGCTTGCTTCTTTAAAAGTTGTGGGCAATTATTTCTCTAGCCATTGCCTATTAAAAATAGCTTAAACCTGCACAGACACTACCTGTTTGACAGTTGTAACATATATGTTGTTACAATGCTGGCCAAGTTTCCGTGGAGCTCCCACCAATTGGACTAAGAAGAAAACCTTGGAAATCTACTTCTGGAATCTAGACAATGAAAACCCTATGGATAACAGTAGAACATTGTCTGAGCTGCAATTGATCATGGGGATGGTGGAGCATTCTGTTCAGTTGTACAAAGGTCATCATGCCTCAGGGCTTACTGAGTGGCAGATCACAATCACTCTTCTAAACACGAAATTCAATTAGCATTTAAATTTTGTCCACTAATTTCATTACATCTACCAATATTCTGTGCACTACAATCTCCAATTCCTTTGAATATTATTTGTTCTTAAACGCTACTGTAATGTGGCCGGCGACCTCAGTTGGTTAGAGGATGGTGCTAATAAATGCCACTGCATATAAGTATATCTTAAGATTTTCTGGTCAAGGAACCAATGTAGGGATACTGAATGGGGTCAATATTTAAGACTTTTTTTCTTCTTTGATTTTTGTCCTTTCGGTGTATAGATGCAGAAATCATGTAGATTGGGTTAAACTGTCATCACTTAGATCTTTATGACTCTATTGAAAAATATAGCTAAATCTAAAGCCATAATCAGGATACTAACTATATTTCCACCACCCCAGCTCCAAGATGAAGGTATATTTGAGATATAATACCACTGAATAGAATGTGAAACTATTCATAGTGCAATGTTACGTGTTGTTGTTGTTAGGTGCTGCGGAGTTGTCTCTGACTCACAGCGACCCTTCCACAACAGAATGAAATACCACCCAGTCCCATGCCAGCTCCATGATCCTTGCTATACTTGAGCCCATCACCACAGCCACTATGTCCATCCGTCT
>NW_006922237.1:1117406-1118810 GCF_000298275.1 Orycteropus afer afer
GAGGGAACCAGGTCCAACCCCCAAGTGGCAGGAAAGTTGGGAAAAGGAAAGAAAAGCAAAGGGGACTACGAGAATGTGAGCAGTGGCAGGTATCTAGGTAAGGGAAGGAAGGAGAGTTTTTAAACTGCTAAGGGAGACAAACCTGTCTGTCGGTTTGTCGTACTATGGTGGCATGTTGCTGGGAGGCTTGAGGCTGTGCCACTAGTGTTTCAAATGTCAGCAAGGTTGCACATGGTGCACAGGTTTCAGTATGGCTTGCAGACTGAGACAGACTAGATAGAAGCAAGAGGCCATCCACTTCTCAAAGAATTGTCCTGGGCAAACTTTATGAATAACAGAGAAACATTATCTGTTACAATGTTACATGCATTTCTATATAAATACAGGTACAAAAATATGAATGAATTGAGAAAAGACTGAACAGTTACTGTAAAACTATATTTATATCAAGGTTATTTAAATAGGTATGATAGTGGTTTTCATTTGGGGATTTTCAGAAATACAACCTCTATACACAGAGAAGACATTTTTTTTTGAAGACATGAAAATCCTTGCAATTATTTAGAAGAATTTGCACCCTATGTAACAGAAGGGGAAAGCTCTTCTAGTTATTTGGTTGGTAGCGTATGAAAATAAACTTATTCATGATTCCCTGGGCTTTGTGTCCCTAAGGTCAAGCAGTTAGCTGCAAAAGAAAACACATGATCCTAGAATTTATTTGCCATATCTATCTCTTCCACCAGATTATCTCTATTTTAGTTCCAAAGGTATTACAATTAAGAAAAAAAAAACTCATAAATTGGAAATTTTACTGAATTGAATTTTGAAAGAAATATCTACTGCCTATAAATAAGGAAATGTTTATAGGGAAATTTCAAAAGTGGAAAGATTGAGTATGCAGTTTCTTTCTAAGATCAAGGAAGACCTCAAGGATTAAAAAAAATACAGAAGTAAAATCTGCCTTTTAGTGACTTGATTCAATGTTGGGTTATCTTTTCCTTCTCATCTGAGGAATATTGTCTGTGTGAGTTGAGTTAGAGTACTACCAACTTAAGTTAACTGATGATGTCTATTCAAGGCACAGAATTCTACTTTCAACATTCCCAGGACCCATGTCCAGTATTTTAGGCTTATTTTCATCTTATATACATTATGTGCTATAGAGAAAATGATAAAATATTCCAGGCATTGCATGTGGATTAAAAATATTGATGAAAGTAAGCTAGAGTAAGAGAAGAAACAATTAGATCTAGATTGAACGTGAATTCATTCTGGCAAGAGTTATGTAGGGAACTTGTCATTGAAAGAATATCAGACAGAAATACAAAGAAAGACAAAGGTAATTTTGGAGTAAAAGATAGTGAAAAGGTCGAAGGTATTAATAAATTGTTTTTTAACATGATA
>NW_006922237.1:1119336-1120460 GCF_000298275.1 Orycteropus afer afer
CCATTTTTGAATCATAAAATAGATGTGATTTTCTGGAGTACTGATAGCATTAGATATTTACGATGGAAGGGAGCTAATACTGCACGCGTGATATTTGCTGCTAGCTATTTTAAAGTCCCACCTTCTTTATTAAGACTCTGAATATTAGAGGAACTAACAGAACACTGTTATCCATATTTCATAGACAATGGATTTTAGTCTCACCCAAAAGAAAGATTTTGCTAAAGTTCTGTATGTAATCAATTACTGAGACTGAATCTGAACTAGTTAAATCTGTTTTCGTTTTTAAATTGCATTATTTAATGCCACAAACAAGGATGTAACTGATCCATTCCATTCCAGTAATCTCCGTAGGTACACAATTTAATTTAAAATAGCACAAAACAGCACTACTCTCAGAAAATTTACCTCATAACATTATTATAGTAATTCTGTGTCTTCTGCAAATTTTTCTGTAACTTGTAAAGTAATAAATGTGCAATAAATTTTGTTGTCAAAATGACTGTGAGATGAGTGAAGAAGGATTACATTTATTTTAAGTCTTACTGTGTCTTCCAGGTTTTTAGGATTCCCTCTATTAATTGGACTTAAAGCATATGCTAAATACAGCATGTGCATTCTTCAAGGGTTAAGGTGAAAGAATGTTTATGAAAGATACAACACATTTCCTAAAACCATATAAGAAGGGAAAGGGCACTGATCTGAGGATTGGTAATATTGGTGGGAACTGAAGTAACAGTGGAAGCATTCCATGCAGACAAAGTGACCTGGACAAAGACAAGACGTGGCATGGTCAGGGATTGGTACCATTAGAATGAAGAGTCTTACGGACAGCAATGGGAAACTAGAGAAGAGTCAAGCATCACATGAAGTGTAATAATGAACTCACAATCTTCAACTTTCTCCAACAGTTCTAAATGCTTAAGCACAGGGTTTTGTGGCTTACAAGTAAGCCATGGAGAAAGCTTTGCAATTCAAATATTTGTCTCCCAGATCTCAGTTAGGTGTCATAATTAGATGTGTAGCAAATAAAAGCAGGTTATTGGGTATATTCTCTGGGCCTCACAAGATTTCCCTGGTAAAGCTAGTTTTAGTCTTTAGTGCTGCTGATATCAGCTCAGGAG
>NW_006922237.1:1121040-1132137 GCF_000298275.1 Orycteropus afer afer
CTCGGAAACTCAAAGAGGGGTCTCTATGAGTCGGGTCGATTCGACAGCACATAACAACAACAATAACAACAATGCATCAGTAAAAAAGGAGCTCTGGTGGCACAATGCCTAACTCATCTGACTGCTTACCAGCAGGTTAGTGGTCCAAACCCACCAGCCACTCCATGGAAGAAAGACTGGGCAATCTACTCCCGTAAAGATTCACCACCTGGGAAATCCAATGGGGGTCACTATGAGTCAGAATAGACTAGACAGCAGTGAGCTATTTAAAAAAAAAATCCAAACAAGAAAGATAGTTACTAAATTTTAAAGGCATGTTAAGAAACTGGATTAGTAATCTATCAAGTCTGGTTTTGAACCAAGATATTCTGGCTCCAGGGTCCATATCCTTAACCAGCACAATATATGGTGGTACAACTTACTAGGAATGTGCAGTTTATATGTACATGACAAAGAATCAATGAGGCAGAGGACATATAAGCAAGACCAAACCAAGAAAAAAAGTTTTTAAACATAAGAATCAAAGCAGAGCAATAGAGAAGTCTATATAAATCAAATACATAGTAAATGTTTGTTCATATGTGAGTCTATGCATGTTGCTAGATACAAGAGACACAGATGATCTTTATACATTTTAAAGTTTTAAAGGTAAAGATGATGTATAAACCCACTCCTCCCTTATCAAGATAGTTAGATTTCAAAGACAGAGTTGTTATGCAAATATTGGTAATATGCAAGAATGGAAGATTATCACATCAAATCACGAAAAGAGGAATGACTACATCATATAACTGCTAAATTATATCATGGCATAACTGTCAAAGCACTGAGAATCATGGCTCAGCCAAGTTGATGCGTAACCATAACCATCGCAGCCAGTGTCACTCTCACCACACACGTTAACATTTGTTACTGACAGATGTATGTTGTTCATGCACAAAATAGTGGGATAGTAGATTTTTTACTATTGTCTTAAATATGAAATGTTGGGTGACATTTCCCACAATAAGTGAAAAGTAAGTGTACTCAACAAGGTCTCTTGTGAGAAGCAGGGATATCTTTCAGTCTATTCCTTCCCCTTCCCCCGATATGGGACCATAGTTTCTTTATGGCATTCTTCATCTCCATGTTCCTTAATGTATATATCAAAGGGTTGAGCATGGGTGCAATGATAGTATAAAAAAGAGCAAACACTTTGTCTTCCGGTAAAGTACTTGCTGGTCGAATATAAATAAAAAATAAGGGAGCAAAAAATAAGACCACAACAGTGACATGGGAACTGCATGTTGAAAGGGCTTTGCGACGATTCTCTGTGGAGTAGGACCTGACAGTGTATAAGATCACAGCATATGACATCAACAAGACCACAAAAACTACTAAACCCATAAAGCCAGAATTGGCAATCACCAAGACACCAATTCTGCTAGTATCAGTGCATGCTAATTTCAGCAAAGGATAGACATCACAGAAGTAATGATCAATCTCATTGGGGCCACAGTAGGGTAAGAAGATGGCCAGCATAAACTGACCAAAGGAATGCAGGAAACCCCCGGCACAGGAAGCAGCAATCAGGGCTTCACACCTCTGTCTGCTCACGATGACTGTGTAGTGCAGGGGCTTGCAGATGGCCACATAGCGGTCATAGGCCATCCCTGTGAGAATGAAGATCTCAATTCCCCCAAAGAAGTGCATGGTGAAGAGCTGTGTCATGCAGCAATTGAAGGAAATGGTCTTCTTCACTGCCAGTAAGTCAACGATTAGCTTGGGTGTCACAGTAGTGGTGTAGCAAAGGTCTGAGAGTGAGAGGAAACTCAGGAAGAAATACATGGGCTGGTTAATGAGTTCACTGCAGATGATAGAAATCATGATAAGCAGGTTTCCTGCCAAAATTGCAATGTAACAAAGTAAAAATAATAAAAAACAGAGAATTTCTACTTCCCGTTGCTGAGAAAGTCCTAAGAGAATAAATTCTGTGATGTTATTTCTATTTTCCATGATCCACAGCAGTTTGTAGCCACCTGAAATTTAGATGATAAATTATAAATTCTTAGGAGATCTATTAGATATGGTGATGTACATGATTCCTTGAATAGGGAAGGTTATTGTAAAAATGCTTCAAGGGTGGAAGAAAATAGAAATTTAATTTTTTTATTTAGGAATTTTTCCTGCAGAGTGGTTTGTCCCTTTCTTGTAAACATTAGTAACTGTTAAAGCATTTGATTTCTGAGCTGAAATTTAAATATATATTTCGTGTATACATACACACACATATTGTGTGCCCTCAAATCTATTCCTATTCTTAGCTATTCTTTATGACAGAGTACAATTGCCCCATAGATTTTGTAGGCTGTAATTTTCTTGGGAGGGTATTGTCATGTCTTTTCTACCATGTAGCTTCTGATGGGTTCAAACCACCAGCCTTTTGATTACCAGCTAAAGACTTAAACAATGCACCATCAATGCTCTCTCTCTCTCACTCTTTGTATTTGTATACACTTATTTATAGATAGATGCATGTGTATATATATTTATTTATATTTATAAATATGAAACATTCTAGAACATTTTATATTTACATGACCATTCTATCAACAGGCATTACCAAACATCATCTTGGCATCATGCCTCAATATAATTATAAAATTCACACTTTAAAGAAAAAATAAATCAGACTTTTTTGCTGTTCTCACTGTTTCATTCAAAAATACATGCATAAATGAAATAATGAGTGAAAATGCAGAGGTGTATGCAAATATGTGAAAGATAATGTGTTAGTAATTTAATATATGAGGAAATCCCTGTGTATATCATATGTGTAAAGGTCATATATAGAAAAATTAACAAATACATTTTAAATTATGAGGCACTTTGATGCATGGCTATAATTTGCTGCATACGTGTTTTTTATGGTGTATTTCCTACAGTAGGAGCTCTGGTAACTTAGTGCGTAAGGCACTTGACTGCTAACCAGAAGGCTGGCAGTTCAAACCCACCAGTCACTCCTCGGAAGGAAGATGGGGCAATCTCCTTCCGTCGTGTTACTGTCTTGGAAACCCAAGGCAGGGTTGCTATGAGTTACATCAGACTCAATGGTACATAAAAACAACAATTCCATTTCCTATCTTAGGTGTTTTTTGTTTTGTTTTGTTTTTCAGTACAATTGCAATGTAACAGTAAAAATAGTAAAAGCTTTGGTATACTTCTGATTGAATCTAATTGTTTTTTTTTTTAACCAAAAACCACATTTATACAATATATATATATATGTAACATTTAAAAATAAATAAATAAAATAAAATCCTGCCTTCAAGTCAATTCTGCCTCATACAGACATCCATGGGGTTTCCTAGACTGTAAATCTGCATGGAAGTAGATTTTCTCACCTTTCTCACATGGAGCAGCTGGTGGGTTTGAACCACCAATCTTCTAGCTAACAGCCAAATCCCTTACCCATTATGCCACCAGAACTCCTTATATATATACTGTGTATGTGTTTTAATCCTTAGCCCTGAGCACCAGAATGCATTCACCAGAAAGTCATAATCCTTTGAAACTAATGCTCTTTACCCCAAAGCATTATCCTGGAGATTAACTAATATTTTATTTAATATAACAAATGTTAGCCAAATTCTTTGTTATTTCCTTCTCATTCAAGTTAGATTTGCAACCCTTAATGAAACAATATATTTTAAGTTCCTGACTGTTGCCACAATTTCCTCACTTGTAAATTGGGAAACACTGTCTTCAGTGAACAATTTGTGGCTGTGCCACTACCTAGAGCACATAAAACACTGGCATTCAGGGGAAAAGCTTAGCTCGCAGAGTGCTACAGTTACTCTAGGTTGATAGGGACGGTGACAAAGTTCCAGTCTCTTTAATTTACCAATGAAAGATGAAAGTCAATTCAAGGGAGTATGGATATGGTTATCCTTATTGTTAAAACATTATTATCTCAAACTTAAAAACTAAATATTTGTGTATTTGACATTCAACAAGGCAGCTCAGTACAGAAATAATAAGTTTAACTTGGATTGCTGAAGTCTTACCCATTACCTGACCCACCTGGACAAATTGGGTTATTTTCAATTGGTGTATACAACTTGTCCAACCCTTCCTATCAAGTCATTCTGATCAAGTCTTTACTGCCTACATTGTTAGTTTTAGAATCCCAGGTTGTCTTTTTCCTCTTTCATTCCTATTATTTTCACTTTTTCCTCCTTTATTTCACTATTATGAAGTAATATACTGTTATCTCTATTCATATTTCTATAGTAGTACTTATTAAACCTTAATACAACTAAGCAACTCAACTCTTACAGAATTTCAAGCATTGGTATTTAACTAAGAAAGAACCATTGGGAAACAAGCTTTTAATCATTCCATTAAATTGCACCACAAAATTATATTCTGCTTCAACTATATAAAACACTTAATATTTAAAATATTTTATAAGCACCAAGATATTTACAGTTAATATCAACTAATGACAAATATCAACAATTTTCAAAACTATGAGTACTTCCCCCTTCTTTTCCTCTCAGGAATTTAAAGCTTTTCAGATCAAGTTGGGTGTTTAGCAGGGGGGGAAAAAAAAATATATATATATATATTTGTTGTTGTGCTATTGAGTCGGACCTGAGTCATTGCGACCCCTCCTTAGGTTTCCGAGGCGGTATCACTATGGAAGTGATTGCCCATCCTTCCTTCCGAGAAGTGGCTGGTGGGTTTGAACCACCAGCCTTCTGGTTAGCAGTATATAAATCAATACAAAATATGACAGTAAGGCAGACTATCAATTGCCACACCATGGCCTTTGGTATCCTTTGTACCAAACAATAAAGAAAGTATGTTCAAAGTGGTCAAATAAATAATCTAATTTAATTAACAATTGCAATTTAAGTTTGCTAAACTATTCTCAATAATTTCAAAGAATTTGCTGCTCTACTCTAACTTCTCCCCAAACTAATATTCCTGGAATTTAGTACAAAGAATGCAAATCAGAATTTTAATTTCATTCTAGTCTTTACTTCACATATGGCTTGCTGTACGAACTGGATAAACTAAGATTTCTCAGTCCTTACCCTCATCAATAACTTGCCAACTCCCTGATACAATCCCCGATATCTCTTCAAGCTTCTCTATCAGTTAACAGATCAAAACATGTTTCAAAAAAGATAATATAAATGCTATTACGTTAAGACTGTCCTTTCAGACAGAAATAGACAATAAAAGAAATAATCGGGATGTATCAGGAAATAATAAAGGGCAATGAAAAGAAGGGAGCTATTTAAAAAAAAAATTGAAAGTATTTCAGACAAAGCATAAAAGACTTTGAAGAATCATAATCAAATAAATGCACCCAATCCAGTGCACTGGAGAGCTGCCAAAAAATTATGTTTTAAAAAAAACATATCATTTAATTTACTTTGTAAATTGGTACAAACTCTATGTGATAAACCACCAAAAACAAATAATCTACTATAATTGACTAATATAATCTATTACATTATAACTATAATCACTAATAAACATTATCTTCCTTATTTTCAAGGGTTGCTATAGAAACCAAAGACATTATGACCCCTATATTTCTACCAGAATCATTTAATTTTGTCACATTTTTAAAGCATATATAGTAATATTGCCTTATCAATAACCGTGCTTTAATATAATGCACTATTTGGCAAATCATCATTTCCCTCATCTGCTCATGCTACTTTCTAACTCAATACAGGTTTCTCCTAAAGTACTACATTCCTATGAAACCTTTTGTACACTGACATGGAGTAAAGTGAAGAAGCAATGACCATTGATTTACATAGGAAGAATGTTTGACCATTCCCAGATGCAAAAATCAGCACTCCCAGATCCAAGAATTAACTTACCAAATCACATCAAATGACACAGGAAAACGAAAAGTGACACTAACTTACAGTGCTCACAGACACAGCTCAAGCTATGGTGTCTCAATGCTGAGGTCCTGGATGCAATTCCCACAGAAGCAAGTTGATAGCACTCTTGCTGTATGGGAGCTTGTGCTGCCTCTTTAATGGCTCCCTGCAAAATGCTGATCACTAGGTTTTCTCTTTGGCTTTTTTTCATAAAAGTGAAAATCCTCTTTGGATTTCTTTCAGTTAAAAAAAAAAGGAAAAAACTCTCTGCTGTTGAGTCATATTGGACTCAGCAACCCCTCCTTGGGTTTCTAGGCTGTATCTCTACAGAAGTCGATTGTCCAATCTTCTTTCCAAGGAGTATTTGATTGATTTGAACCACCAGCCTTCCAGTTAGCAGTCAAATTCCTCAGGAAGTATTCCACTAGAGCAAAAACAGGTGCTACTGTTGGTTCTTTGTCAAAGTGAACTGGTGTAAAGAGAACTTTTGAGAACCAGAGGGTACCAGTAATTTTTAACAGATCACTTTCATTCTTTGCAGGTTATCCTTTTCTGTCGAATAGATTCATTCTTCCAGGTTGTCTTTTTCTACTGAGTAGATACTGACTCACAGCGACCTTATGGGACACGATAGAACTGCCTCATAGGGTTTAGAAAGGTGCACTGCCACATCCTTCTAAGCATGGCTGGCTGGCTCAAACCAATGATCTTTCTTTTAGTAGCCAAACATTGAACCATCAGAGCTCTTTGTACTTCAGATTAAATACAACTAAATTCATCAAGTTTAATTAAATGATTTTTAGGGCATCTTCTGGGGCTGAGGAACCCTGGTGGCCTGGTAAAGCAATGGTTAAGTGCTTGTGGACGACAACTTTTTACTGTTGTTGTTATTAGAGAGGGGATATGACCCCATGTAAGATTCTGCATTAAGTGAGAAGGCTCAGATGGCTGGTGATGACTGGTTACATTTCTTCCAACCATGTGAGTGTAAATTCAAAACTACAGCCTCATGCTCCTATCTCTTCTATTTTTTAGCATCCCTGATGCTGCTGATGTCTTCCTATCACACAACAACAAAGAGCCTTTTCTCTCTGAAGCTAACAACCACCAGACTCTTTCCTTTTCATTGGATCCTTGATGGCATGCTGCGTCAACTCCCTCAACCTGCTGACTATGCCATCCTGTTATTGTTAGGTGCCGTCAAGTTAGCTCCAACTCATAGAAACCCCATGTACAACAGAACGTAACCCTGCCCACTCCTGCTCTGTCCTCACACTCCTGGCTGTGCTTGAGCCCACTGTCACAGCCACTGTGTCAGTCTACATTCTCAGAAATCGCTAGTGGTTAGTGGAGAATTTAAACTCCTGTACCTCGCCTGGCATTCATGTCCTCCTCACTTACCCAAAAGAGTAGTCCATATAACCTCTATGTGACTGTGGGCTGAACATGGTTCCATTCCTACTCAGGACTTGTTTAATCAAAGTCCTGAAATAGTTCTCAATTATCCACTCCCATCAGCCTACTACTCCCCCTTCAGTTCCCTCAGAGTGAATTCAACTCCCATTGTTTCCAGATCGATTTCACTGACGACTGCAGCTCCCCATGAGTTGTCTACTGTAATCTCTTTAACGGGAGCTCTGGTACCACAGTGCCTAAGGAACTTGACTGCTAACCGGAAGGCTAGAGGTTCAAAGATTCAAACCAACGAGCCAGTCCTCAGAAGGAAGATGGGGCAATCTACTTCCATAGTGATACTGCCTCCGAAACCCAAGAGGGGTCGTTTTGAGTGGGGTCCAACTCAAAGGCACATAACAACAACAACAATCTCTTTAACACTTAAAATTAAGTGCTTTGCTACAAATTGTTTATTTATGTTGAATTTGCAAATGCGTTATCTTATCATCCTAAAGAAATTTTAAATTGGTGAGTATTAGTGCCTAATATTCCTCCTGCACTGGATATGATGGGGGGGGGGAACAACTATCAAGCAAGCAACAAACAGATCTGAGTTGAATATTAGATAACAATGTGAACTCTCTTATTATCGTCCACTCATTGATAAAGTAAGGAAAATAAAACGTGACTTCTACTGATATTGAGTAAATGCACAGGCTGACGGTTCAAACCTACCAGCCAAACTTGGGAAGTAAGGTTGGGCAATCTACTCCCGTAGTGATTCCGCCTCAGGAACCCAAGGAGGAGTCACTTTGAGTTGGATCCGACTGGACGGCAGTGGGTTGGGTTTGATTTGGTTCTGGCATGTGCCAGGTGGAGTTTCCAGATGATGTAAATATTCACTGTGTTCAGCTTCTGACTGAAAGGTTGGAGTTCCCAGTCCACCAAGAGGGGCTTCAGATGAAAGCCTGGCAATCGACTCCAGAAGAAAATCAGCCGCTGGGATCCCTGTGTTTGCAATTCTCCTCTGACACATATGGGATCACAAGGAGCCAGAATTAGCTCAACAGAGCTGCTCCCCACCCATGGCCCAGCTATTGTGCTTGAAGGGCAAAATCTTGAAATTCCTAGGGCTTCACTGAAATTTCTATCAATAAACACTAGTCCTCAGATAATCGCTGAAATGGAGGAATGATGAAATAACAAAATAGGAAGGATTTAATCAATTAGATGATAGATTCATAATTTCATCCACCAGCTAATGTCTGTCTACTGTAAAACCAAAACGAACCCCACTCTTCTCAAGTTGACTTGATTCATAATGGGCCTCTAGGAAAGAACAGAATAAGCCCATATGGTTCCCAAAGCTGTAAATATTTACAGAAGCAGCCTGCCTCATCTTTCTCCCTTAATATCTGGCTACAAGAGGAATTAAATATTAATTCCCTCACCTTCTTATATATAGACCCATGCTATATTTTGATCATTGTACATAATCAACATGTAATTGTAAAACTGATGAATTAACTTATTTTAGGTATCTGAAAAAAACAGTTCATTTCAATGTATTATTGTCATAACTGTTTTGCCATGTTTCTTATCAAAGTTACTTCAGAATGTTAATGAGCCAGAGTCTGTCACTTAGAATGCCCTGCTGATTACTACCAGTGTTCTGGTCCATGAAACACTTGGTCATACAAACTTCCATCTCCTCCACGTTCCCCCATTTCTTTGTCCATTGATTTAATGTGGACACTGCATTCTTCCGTGTAGTTTTATATGTTGAAAGTCAGAGAACTTTCAGGAAAGCCCTGTTGGTCTCCTTCCTGGGGGGTCTACAGTCAGAAAACGTGTGGGACTAAACCTGGCAGCTCTTTCCTGTCTGCCTGTATCCATTCATTCAGGAGAGATGCTCAGATCAGCTTCAGTAATTTTCTAATTTAATAGATAACCTAGGTTCTGATGCATTATTATAGAAAGTGTGGTGTTTAAACATAGAAATAAAAAACAGAAATACAAATATGACAGACACATTCAGACAACTAACAGGAAGTAGGAACAGCATTATTGACACACTTTGCACATCTTTCTGACATTCCTTTTCACTTTTTCCCTATATCTTTTCGAAGATGCAAATCACTCACTTTCCTGTCACCTCTCCTCACATAATGAAAAAGAGATTGAAAAAAATATATCACTGCAGTTGAAATTCACTTATATAATTAACACAGAAAGGACAAATTATCATAAATAGATTCTATAAAATATAGTCATAAGACATGTTCTATATTATCAAGTAGAAGGAACAACAGTTTCAATAATTTACTGTGTGTACATTACTGAATTATGGCTAAGATTTTCTAATAGATATTAGTAAACAAACGCATTATCATTAAATTGCTATTTTAAGAATAAATCCTAAAATTATATATTTTTTACTATTCTAAGTGGGTTGCTTAAATAAAACTTCATAGGTATGAACCCATCAGATGATTGGTTTAAGTCTGTGATGAGTGAAATGAACCATAACTACCCACCAGCCACTCCTTGGAAGGAAGATGGGGCAGTCTACTTCTGTAATGATACTGCCTCAGAAACCCAAGGAGGGGTCGCTATGAGTCGCTATGAGTTGGGTCAACTTGATGGCAAATAACAACAACAACCATAGCATCAGAATCATCCAATGAGTTCAATAAATGTGTACTGATAAAGTCGCTAAGCAAATGACTCTGAAGAATCCTGAAGAACTTACCTACTTTGTAAAGAAATTTGCTTTTTTCTAACACCAGTGAAGACTTTCACCCCCCACAATGTTATTTCAACATTTAAGAGGAGAAACCAGTATCTTCAGCATTTATATTGCAAGCTATTTATCTTTCTTCAAAGAATATATATCTCTGGGAAAAATAAAAACTAATAATATATGTGATTTCTGTTTGATTTTTCAAATGGTTTTATGTGAGAGATACTTAACTGGGAGACATTTATTCCATTTCTCAGTGAACTTCAAAATTCCCAATGGGATAATTTGAATATTTAAAAAAAGAAAAAAAAAACTGTTAAAAAACCTACTACTACTTATATTGATCAACTCCTCTAATTCTTATGTGTATTTGGAAAAAAAAAGAAAAGACCAGATTCTATTTTGCTGTGGGAATAGTTTTGGGAAACTCTAACCACCAGTAAAGAAAGGATTTAATGCTCACACATCAAGACAGAATAGAAGTAGAAAGAGTAGTTAATCCTTGAATTATAGGTCAATGGAAAATAGTGTTGCCCCAATTTACAGTTTGTAAAGAATACTGCCAATCCCAGTAGCATCTCAATATTCTGACAAAATCTTTATGAAAAATTAACACAATCCATTATTACCTTGCTTCTTGGTGTCCTTCTTGGTGTTCTTAGCTCTTCATTTTTCCTAAGGCCTTTCATGCAAGGAATTCTCTTATCCCCATCATTGCTGTGATAGAAGATATTCCTTCATCTTTTTCTTGAATATGGTGGTGCAGTGCCCAAGGCATTTAATTGCTCACCCGAAGGTCAATGGTTCAAGCCCACCAGCTGCTTTTCAGTAAAGATTTACTTCCTCTGAAACCCAATGGGAGTCTCCATGAGTTGGAACCGGCTGGATGGCAGTGAGTTTATTTTTTCTTATTTTTTATGTTTTTTTGTTTCCTTGATTATTTCTTTGCATTTTAGATCTCTTTGCATTTTAGATCTACTTTATCAGTAACCTTATCTTCTCTGACAATATTTTCTTCAAATTACACATCCTCTCACATTTTTACTCTCTCAATCATTTCAAAGATAG
>NW_006922237.1:1133563-1137107 GCF_000298275.1 Orycteropus afer afer
TGTATGAAAAGTGAATTTACTCTGTAAATCTTCACCCAAATCCTAATAATAATAAAAAAAAAATTTAGCCCTACCTGACTGGAAATATAATTGAAACTAATAACAAATTTTGAATACCAGCAACACAAATCAGGTGATGAAGTTAAAATATACTATAACATATAAAGATATTTACATATTGAAATGTATATAAGAATGTGGAAGATGTGAGAGAAAGAGTGCAAACATTTATAGAGGTAGAGAAATATATAAAGCGACTTTAGATATGAAAAAAAGAAAGAAAAAACTTAACCAATTATAAAGGGGAAGCTCAAAGAAGACCAATATTAATACATAAAACAAGTAGAAAATGCAAAGCTGTTTCAAATATTTATTTAAAAATCCTTCAAAGGCAATAGACTTTTTTTTTTTTTTCATTAATAGGGTTCAAATGACCAAGATCAGAGAGAAAAGGAAACTTTAGAGTGTGAGCTAACATTATACTTTCTTGTTTCTGACTCATAACGACCCCTCCTTGGGTTTCCAAGGCAGTATCACTAGGGAAGTAGATTGACCAACTTTCCTTCTGAGGAGTGGCTGGTGGGTTTGAATCGCCAGCTTTCTGGTTAGCAGTCAAATGCCTTAGGCACTATGCCACCAGAACTCCTGTATATTTAATTTAATTCACACAAAACAATTAAGTCCTAGGTCTCAAGTGAAGCCTCAAGAAATACAATAGAATCAATACCATGTAGGGTATTTTCTCACATTATAATGAAATTACATCAGACAGAGCTCTGGTAGCATAGTGTCTAAGGCATTTGACTGCTAAACAGAAGACTGGCCATTCAAACCCACCAGCCACTCCTGGGAAGGAAGACTGGGCAATCTACTTCCATAGAGGTACCACCTTGGTAACAACACAAGCAGGGGTCGCTATGAGTCAGAACTGACTCAACAGCAGTGAGGTTCTTTTTTTTTAATCAAAACAAAATGATAGTTACTAAATTCTAAAGGTGTGTTAAGAATAGACTAAATCCAATAAACTACTAATTATTCCATGATGGTAAATGCTATCAAGATCAATGATAATTATTAGAGTAGGCTGACAATAAAACTATATGTAAATTGATGATGCATAAAATTTATCACATTAACTATTGCTAAGTGTTCAATTCTGTGGCATTGATTACATTCCCAATGTACAACCATCACCACTGCTTCCAATATTGTTCATCACCCAAATAAAGACTTTTTACCTATGAAGCATTGACTCCTTATTCTCCCTGCCATCCCTATCTTCAAATATGTTCTGTCTCTATGAATTTTCCTATTTCAGATATTTTGTATAAGAAATTATACAATATTTCTGCTTTTATGTCTGCTTATCTGACTTAGCATAATGTTTTCAAGTTTCATCCTTGTGTAGCATGTATTAGAACTTAAATTCTTTTTATATTTCAGTATAAGCATATGCATTTTGTTTATTCACTCATCTATTGATGGACACTTATAGTGAATAATCTGGCATGAACATCAGGATCCAAATATATGTTTAAACACTTGCTTCCAATTCTTTTTGAGTACCCTTGTAGAAATGGACTGTGCAATCTATTTCAGTAGAGATACCACCTCAGAAGCTGGAGGAGGGGTCACTATTAGTCGGATCTGACTCCAGGGCAGTAAGGTTTTCTTTTTTTTTTTTTTTTTTTGAGGGGGGCGGAGGTAGGAATGGAATTGCTGAGTCATATGGTAGGTAGCATAGTGCCTAAGGGACTTGTTTCATTTGTTGTTTGATAAGTCAGTCTGCATTTTCTTTTTAATCCGACAGCTGTAGACAGCTGTAGAAGTAGCCAACAGCAAATGCATTCATCCTATTTCAAGTTGTGGTGAGTTGCCGTCAGTGTGATGACGACCCATGGCCATCCCATGTGTGAAGAGTTCAGTGAGTTCAGGGGATTGCCAAGACCATGACCTTTCTGAAGCAGGTCACCGGGTTTTTCTTAGGAGGCCCTTCTAGGTGGGTTTGCACCTGCAATCGTTTGGCTGTAATTTATTTTGCCCCAGGGCTCTAGTTCAGTATTAATAGACTGAGGGTAGCGGGGTTGTGGTGTGACTAGATGAATTTCTGCGAGAATGTAATCAAGTCATTTTTTATCTTTGAACTTTCTCCTCTTATTGTCAAAGTGCTTTCAAACTATGAATTTCTGTCACATTCAACAAAGTGAGAGCTCTGGTGGCATAGTGCCTAAGGCATTTGACCGCTAACCAGAAGGCTGGCAGTTCAAATCCACCAGCCACTCCTCGAAAGAAAGGTTGGGCAATCTAATTTCATAGTAATACCGCCTCAGAAACCCAAGGAGTGGTCTCTATGAGTGGGATCCCACTGGAAGGCAGAGAGTTTGCTTTGGTTTGTTTTTTTTTGTGTCACGATTTAAATTATGGTATGCCCCTGCCATCTAGTGGCCTTCCTAGTTCTAACACCTGCAGGAGAAAAATAGCATGCCCTGAGCTTAAAAGTTTGGGAGGGATTTTGAATTCCTGGTTTATGTTTTTTAAAGTCTCCCAATTATCATACACTTTGTCTGAGAATAAGATCTCAAACAGACATCGTGAATTTAGCTATATTAGGGGGAAGTAGAGCCAACATTTCTATTTTATTATGTCAATCTGGGATAAACAACAAAAAAATAACTCTTGGATACCAAGAAAGATCGATGTTGTTGTTATGTGCCATCGAGTTGGACCCGACTCATAGCGACTCCTCCTTGTGCTTCCGAGGCAGTATCACTACGGAAGTAGATCGCCCCATCTTCCTTCTGAGGAGTGGCTCGTGGGTTTGAGCCTTCTGGTTAGCAGTCAAGTTCTGTAGGCACTAGGCCACCAGAGCTCCTAGAAAGAATGAAGGACTAAGGTTTAAAAGATCCCAACTTTCTCCGATTTTGGTATAATTAGTTGTATTTCCTTGAGAAAATTGGATTTAGTTATTTGTAAATTTGTCAAGAATTGAAAAAAAAAAATAAATTCAGACATACTTTGAGAATTGAATCTATACTTAGTTACTAATTGACTTATAAATAACACATGACTTTGCAAAATATAAAGGAAAATTGAAAGTGCAGGCAGTGTGTGATTTACCTATCTAAGTAATATATCTGTATGTGCCAATATCTTTCTATATCTCTCAATCTTCTAATGCATTTCTCTGTCTTCTATGTTGAAATTTCTCTACCTAATCTCTATCATATATCTGAATCTTAGCCATGTTTTTTCATTAAGCCTTCTAATTCAAATATTATGGGAAACCGGATTTCTCTGCAGTGGGACTTAGGTATACTATTCGGGGTATACTTTCTTTCTCAGCAGTAGTTAAGAGGGAGCTAAAGAGACCAACACCCTCTTTCACTTTATATTAATAATATGCACTTATGTTGTTGTACCCAGGTTATAAAGGAGATGCTCAGAAGAGAGGAATATGCTAACACACGACAATGCAAATGCACTAGGAAAGTTTATTAGCTAACTTAAGTTAGGGTCTTTGCTCTTACCAGGTCAGTGGCTTAAG
>NW_006922237.1:1144766-1153612 GCF_000298275.1 Orycteropus afer afer
TGCAAACGCACTAGGAAAGTTTATTAGCTAACTTAAGTTAGGGTCTTTGCCCTTACCAGGTCAGTGGCTTAAGCAAAAGACCCCGTGCTCCGATATTCTCACAAATTTATGGAACAATATGGGGAGGGGCAGCACCAGGGTGAGAGGGTACAGATGATTGGTTGTTGCTAAGGGATTTAGGGCAGGCAGTGATCTAAGATGTTGGGGGACGTAAAGAAATCCCCCGGCTCCAAAATTCACTTAGGAAAATATTATCTAGGGAGGATGCGGCTCAGGTATGTGGGAGACTTTCAGGAGTCGAGCAAATCTCTGATACGTGCTGAATCCGGATGGCTTTTGTGATGCGTGCTGAGTTCGGAGGAAGTTCCTTGATACCTGCTGAGACTGGAGGGCAGATAAAGGCCCTAAAGAGTCCAAAAGTTCTGTTAGTAATGCTGACACTAAAAGATTTCTGGTTAAAGATTTTCCTGGAGGCTACTAGAGCTCTCAGACTCACAATGTCAAGTCAGATCCAACACATTAGAGACCCGTCCTTGGTTTCCAAGGTAATATCACTGCAGAAATAGATTGCCCAGCCTTATTTTTCCGATGAAATATAAGAATATTAAAACAAGGTGAAAGAAGAATTGATGCATTTTAATTGTGTTCCTGGAGAAGGATTCAATGTATCCTGACCAGTCAGAAGAGTGAACAAATCAGTGATAGAAGAAAATACAACCTGAACGGTCCTCGGGAAGGAGAATGATGAGTCTCTGGCTTGTTTATGGGGACATATTGACAGGAAATCCAATCACTAGAAAAGGGCACCGTGCTTGATACAGTGGAGGTTCAGTGAAAATGAGGGAAACATATCTGCCTGTAAATGTATTTTGTCTATTTAATTGGTTTGTCTTGCTATTGAATTGTTAGTTTGTTTTGATATTCTGAAAAATATTATTTTGTCAGATAGTGGATTGTGAATATTTCCCCACGATTTGTTTTTTACTATTTTAATTGAACTTTATGTGTTATAACATACATACAACAAACCGAGTACCATTACACTCAAACAGTACACTTATATGGTAGCATTTGAAGATTTTTGACAAATTTAAGATCGTTGGATGACACAAATGGTTAAATGACTTCTAGTCAGAAGGCTGTCAGTTCAAACACACCAAGGAGGGCCTAGGGAGACCGGCCTGGGAATCCGCTTCTGAAAGGATACAACCTTGAAAGCACCATGAAGCAATTCTACTCTGTATACATGAGAGCACCATGAGTTGGAATCAACTTGAGAGCAACTGAGAAAAACAAACTTACAAATCAGAGCAATCATGTTCACAACCGTGATACAAAACACCCCTGTTGTCCTTTGCACAGGAGCTTCTTCATGATTCTTTTCAATAGAGCCCTGTCTCTACCCTGAGCCCCAGGGAATCTCAGATCTACTTTCCATTGTTCTGAATCAATTTTACTCTTTAGAACTTCTAATGAATGGAATCCTAGACTATGTATTCTACCGTGTCTGTTTCTTTCCATTGGCATAAAGATTCTGATATTTATCCATGTTATTGTGAGCATCAGAAGTTCCTTACTTTAATGGTTATTAGACAAAGCTTTGCAGTTCAAATATGTGACTACAAGTACTCACTCAGTTGTCTTAATTAGATGTCCAATAAATAAATGCAGGTTACTGAATATATTGTTTCTAGGCCTGCTAAGATTTCCCTGAGAATGTAACTTGAGTCCTTAATGTTGAAGTCAAACCATGAGGGTTAATACCATAACAAAATATTGTGCAGACCCTCTGAAATATTTACTAATCAGCATAAAGATGTAAAGGATTCCAGTGGTACAGTAGTTAGAGCATTTGGCTGCTGTTCAGAAGGTCAGTGACTCAAAACCACCAGACACTCCACAGGAGAAAAACAAGGCAGTCTTCTTCTGTAACGGTTTTCAGTTTTGGAAATCCTGTGCGGCAGTTCCATACTGTCCTATGGAGTCGCTGTGAGTTGGAATTGACTTACCAGCAGTTGCTTTATTTTCTTTCTGATATTAGTATTCTATTTATTTTCCACATCTCTGATTATTAATTTACTTATTGATGGGTGTTTGCTTCCAGTGTTTAGCAATTGTTAATAAAGTTTTTATGAACATTCATGGACAACGTTTTGTGTGGACCTATATTTCTAGAGGAACGGAGTAGTTGGGATTAATAGATATATGATTAGCTTTATCGCAGACTGCCCAACAGTTTTCCAACATTCCTTTACAATTTTTCCTCGTAGCAGCAAGTGTATGAACGTTCCAAATGCTTCATATGCTTGCCAAAACTTGATGTGATCAATCTTTCTAATTGTATTCTTTATGGTTGCAGTTAAGTGTTTAAACATGCTTTCAATTTTCATTTCCATGACAACTTAAAGGTGTTGAATACCTTTTTAATTGCTTACTTGCTTTTTTGTTGGTGAAATGTCTGCCCATATCTCTTTTCCCATTGCTTTCTCCATACTATTGTAGAGTTGTGAGATTTCATTACATATTCTTGATGCAAGTATTTTGTCACATACATGCCCTCTCATACCTATTTATACATTGATTTTGCCTTTTTCACTTTTTTTAATTCTGTTTTATAAATTATCATACAATACAGTTGATCATTTCCTTGAAGAAAACAAAGCCACCACCATAATCAGGATAAAGCATTCACATTCCCTGCCACTTCTAACCATGACAATCACTGATACATTTTCCATCTCCATAAAAACCAAAACACAAAAAATAAAAAAAAATAAGCCAAGTAACCCATTGTCCTTGAGTGGATTCTGATGCATAGACAATCTACAGAACAGAGCAGAGCTGCCCCATAAAGTTTCTAAGACTGTAATCTGTGGAATTAGCCACACCTTCCTCCCACAGGGCATGTGGGGGTTGGAACACCTGACCTTTCAGTTAGTAATTGAGGGTTTAGCTACTTCAACACCAGGGCTCTTTTCAAGAGAATCAAATTAATGAAATAACACAGTTTTGAGAGTAGTTTCCTTCATTTAACATAACGCTTTATATACTCAACTAAACTATTGCTTCTGGTGTTGGTTACAGTGGGTAATAATCCATTGCACCACAATTTGCTTATCCATTCACTTCTTAAGAACACTGACGTGTTTTGAATCCAAAAATCTAAACAATAAGTGAGTAGCTCTGGTAGTGTAGTGCCTAAGGCACTTGACTGCTGACTGGAAGGCTGGGGGTTCAAGCCCACCAGTCCCTCCTTGGAAGGAAGGTTGGGCAATTTATTTCCATAGTGATACCCAATGAGGGGTCACTATGAGTCGGGTCTGACTGATGGCACATAACAACAACAACAACAAACAATAAATAGTGTCCTTTGGTAGAACAAATTGTTAAGTGCTTGACTAATAGCCAAAAGGCTGATAGTTTTTATAACTCAAGATGTTCCTCAGATAACAAGCCTAGAAATCTGCTTCGGAAAGATCACCACCTTGAAAATCCTATGGAGCAGTTGTACTGTGAACACACAGCATCTCGACAAGTAGGAACTCAAGGTCAACTGACAGGAGCCACAAAAAAAGTGAATAGTGTCCAAAGACAACTTTGCAAAAATAATCTGGAATTGGTGCATTATAAACATTCATATACAAATCTGCATGAAGATAAATCTTCGTGTGTCAGGTTGGATGGCTTGGTCATAGGGTATGTATATGGTTAACTGTATAAGAAACTGACAAACTATTTTCCAGATTGATTCCTTATAAGGAGCTCTGGAGCACTAGTGGTTAAGGCATTTGGCTGCTAACCAGAGGGTTGCTTGTTTGAACCCACAAGCTGCTCTGTAGGAGGAAGATGGGACTGTCTTCGTCCCTAAAGATTTAAAGCCTTAGAAACCCAGTGAGGTCACTAGCAGTCAGAATCAAATCAATGGCAGTGGGTTTTGGTTCTTCTAATGCATTGTAATGCTGTTAGATGCCATTGAGTCAGCTCCGATTCGTAGTGATCTTATGTATAACAAACCAGACAGTGCCCAGCCCTGCGCCAGCCTCACAATCCTTGCCATGCTTGAGTCCCTCCTTGCAGCCACTGTGTCAGTCCACATTGTTGGAGGCGTTCCCCTTTTTCACTGACCCTCCACTTTACCCATCATGATATCCTTCCCAAGGGAATGGACCCTTCTAACAACATGACCAAGGGGAGGTGAGTGGAAGACTGGCCATTCTCCCTTCTAAGCTTCTAAGGAGCATTCAGGCTCCCCTTCCAGGACAAGTTTGTTTATCCTTCTGCCAGTCCATTGTATTTTTAATACCATAATCATCACACCATAATTGAAAGGCATCCATTCTTCTTCCTTATTCATTACACAAATTTCATATATGATTGGAATTACCATGGCTTGGGTTAGGTGCAATTAATCTTCACAGGGACTCTTTGGTCTGTAAACTTTAAGGACATCTTTTGCAGCAGATTTGACCAGTGCAATGTGATGTTTGATTGCTAGACTGTTCCTTCTATGAGTGTTGATTGTGGAGCCTAGTAAAACGAAATCCCTTACAACTTCAACTTATTCTCCACTTATCATGATGTTGCTTATTGTCCCAGTTGTGAAGATTTTTGTTTTCTTTATGTTGATGTATAAATACATTTATGTAATTTTAGCTACTGGAGGAAGACTTAGTGATATGCACACAAGAAGATTACAGCCCAGAAAATCCTATGGGCAACTTATGTGTACTCTGCAACTTATGTGTACAGTAACTTGAAAATCAGCTCAATGACACTTACTAACAATAATTATGCATACAGTGGCATTTCATCATTATGCTACTTTGCATTTCCCTAAGGACTAATGAGGGAGCTCTGGTAGGGTAGTGCCTAAGGCACTTGACTGCTAACCAGAAGGCTGGTGGTTCAAACCCATCAGCCACTCCTCAGAAGGAAGATGGGACAATCTACTTCCATAGTGATACTGCCTCAGAAACCCAAGGAGGGGTCACTATGAGTTGGGTCCTACTCAATGGCATATAACTACAACAACAAAAAGGACTAATGTTGGCGAATCCTCCCCCCAACATATGCTTTGTATTCACTTTGGCCAAGGATCTGGTCAAGTTTTTTCTCCATTTTTTTTAAAAATTGGATACTGATTTTCTTACTGTTAATGTTTGAGAGTTTTTATATATTCTAGGAACAAATCTAGTGCTGAGTACATAATTGGCTCACATTTTATCTCAGCCTGTAGTCTGTCTTTTCATTCTCATAACTGTTTTTCACAGAACAAACATCTTTAATTTTGAATTACATTTTATACATTAATATTGAGAGAAAAACCAGATATAAATTCTAAATAGCTGGAATTATATAGAATTACATAATTTTATGTCCTTGGTGACTCTAGAATCCCTGTTACACTTCTTCTTCATTGGCTCAAACAACCCATTAAAGACACAAAAAACCTCCAGGTTCCCTGTGTCATTTTTGTAGAACTCACTAACTCAGTTGGACAGTTGGAGCACAGTATGTATTCTGTTGCTTCTCAGACCTTTTACAAAACAATAATTAACATAGTTAAAGAATTTTTGTTGTTAGTTGCTGTCTAGACAATAATAGTTATTATTGAAAACTTTAAAAAATTCATTCAATAAATTTATTCCATCACAGTGATCATTATATTGAATACACTATGCTTCATTCTATTATTTTCTCTATTACACACATGATTTAATAGAAGCATACACTCTAATAAAATCATATTTGACTTATACCACTAAAATTTAGGAGCTCTAGTAGCATAAGGGCTAAGATACTTGATTGCTAACCAGAAAGTTGACTGTTCAAACTCACCAGCCACTCCTTGGAAGGAATGTTGGACATTCTACTTCCACTGGGAGCTCTGGTAGCGTAGTGCCTAAGGCACTTGTCTGCTAACCAGAAGGCTGGTGGTTCAAACCCACCAGCCACTCCTCAGAAGGAAGATGGGACAAACTACTTCTGCAGTGATACTGCCTTGGAAACCCAAGGAGGAGTCGCTATGAGTTGGGTCTGACTTGACCACACATAACAACAACAACAAACCACTAAAAATTAAACATCCATTGAACAGTTATTTATTGCATGCCTTCTGTATTTTAGCTTTTGTTCTAAGTAATGTGGATCCCTTTGTGAACAAAATAAAACACCTCTTCTCATGAATTCTAATGACAGGAAGTTATATAATGAAAATAAATTTTAAAATATGCTGCGTAAGTGAGATAGTAACAAGTGCTATGCACAAAATTTATTAAAGAGGAGCTTCAGTTATTCAGAAAAAATAAGCGATCTTGTCTGAGTTAAAAATAACTGTTGAATATCTTGTCTTCATTTGACTCATTTCACAAGAATGTAGATATCTAAGGTGATCTAGGAGCTCTGGTAGCATAGTGCCTAAGGCACTTGACTGCTAACCAGAAGGCTGACCATTCAAACCCACCAGCCACTCCTCATAAGGAAGGTTGGGCAATCTACTTTCATAGTGATACTGCCTCGGCTACCCAAGAGGGGTCACTATGAGTCAGGTCTGACTCAACGGCACATAACAACAACAATAATGTGATCTAGCTTGAATCTAAAAGGATTCAAATTTGGAGAGTCTGAAAATATAGTTTTAATAGAAATAAGGTTAAAAGCATCTTCTTCCAATTGGACCTCCAATTTAAGATAAGAATCAGGGTCCAACACTGGGATAATTGGGCCTGGAAAATATTAAGTTGTAAGGAATTACTGGTATGCTTTGTTTAATTGTCACAAGCAAAAGAAATGATAAATTCTGCTGATATGGAGATATTTGGGGACAGTGGTATAAAGAGATTGAATGTTATACCCAAAGCATGAGTGATGACTGAATATTTTCTCATCAAACACATTTCCTCTTTTTCCAGTCAATCTAGATTGCATTTATCAGACTCCATCCAGTTAGTGTTGTTTTGTAACTGATTTCTAGCCAGAAGAATGTGAAGGGGAAAGTCATGTGGCACATTAGGTCTGACCCATAAAACTTTCAGTGTACATTCCAAACTTTCCTCTTCTGCAAAGAATCACAGCCTCAGGACCCACGTGGAACAGTGGAATCACATTTTGGAAGGAGACTTCTTCCTGAACCACCACTTGGAGGGTGTCTGCCCACTTCTCTAGAAAGGACTTTGGATCTTAAACAATGAAGGAGTGAACTTTTATTGCAGAGGTTTGCAAAACACTTTCAGTACATCAAGGCTGGTCTATTGATTCTTTGGTTTTTTTGAAAATTTTTATTGTGATATGGTGAAGGTTGCAAATCCAATGGGTTTTCCATTCAACAATTCATAGTTTCTTTTTTTTTTTTTTTTAAAGACATTGATTACAATCTCCACAATATTCTAAGAGGAAAAAGGTTTTAGTCCACTTACTATATGGTGAACTATATTTGGCAAGGGCAACAAAGCCCTGAGATTAAAATCCTTATTTTTATAAATAGAAGATAGAAATTAAGTAACATATTTTTGAAGTTCTAACTGGTTCTCTTGTTGAAAGGGAAAAACAAATTAAAAGTATAAAGGAAAAGAGAAACCTTGCCTGTATTAGGGATCCTTCTCCATTAGAGGAAGGTGATCTTTTATTCTGGAAAAATGCTTTTGAATTGAATACGTTTGTATTGACACTATTTTAATGCTGGAATTCTGCAAGAATCCAAGTTAGACTTTTAATATAAAGGTACACATTTAAACTGAGGAGGTGAGTGTGTGTTGGTAATGCAAATTGTTTTACTGAGGCTTGTAGTAAATGACTGTGAAGATGTATTCCTATCTACATATGAATTCCTGGGCCAATAGTCAACAACATGATAAAGGGAGAAGAAACTGAAGTTGTCAACAACGTTATTTTACTTGGATCATCAATCAATGTCAGGAAAGCAGCAGTCAAGAAAACAGATGACTAACAGCATTGAGGAAATATGCTGCAAAAAACCTCATTATAATTTTAAAAATCAACTATGTCACTTTGATTTTTAAAGTGCTTCTGATCCAAGTCATGTCTTTTCCATTGTTTCATATAGATGTAAATATTGCATAATGGAAAAGGATGACAGAAGAATTAAGAATTAATTTATTTGAACTTTGGTGTTGGTGAAGACATGAAAAGCAAGGACAATCTTAGAAGAAATGCAACCAGAATGCTTTTTGGAAAGGAAGATGCTGATACCAGCTCACTTACTTAGAAAACTCACTATCAGAGAGTTGATTGTGACTCATGTTGTTGTTAGGTGCAGTTGAGTTTTCTCCGACTCACTGCGACCCTATGTAGAACAGAACTAAACTCTGCTTGGTCCTGCACCAGCCTCACAGTCCTTGCTATGCCTGAGCCCATCCTTGCAGCCACTGTGTCAATCCATCTCCTTAAGGGTCTTCCCCTCTTCTGCTGACCCTTCACTTTACCAAATAACCTGATAAGACAGAGTAGAACTGCTCTATGCAGTTTCCAAGTATATACATCTTTATGGAAGCAGACTGCCTCATCTTTCTCCATGAAGCAACTGGTGTGTGTGAACCACCAACTTTTTGGTTAGTAGCTGAATGCTTTAAACACCACACCATCAGGGCTCTGACTTAGACATATCATCATGAAAGACCAATCGTTAGAAAAGGACATCAGGTTTGGTGAAATAGAGGATCAGTGAAATCGAGAGTGCAAAAACGACAAGGAGGCCACATGTTCTGACCTCCTCTAACCCTACAAGGGGAAGGCAGGATTACCAGCAGTAACCCAAGGCCTATTACTGCAAGGCCAGACATGCTGCCTCCCTCCAGCCCTTTCACCAACCGTTCCTCCCAAGGCACCCA
>NW_006922237.1:1154447-1164103 GCF_000298275.1 Orycteropus afer afer
AGGATTATTCATTTTTAGATATAACTTTTTTTTGTAAAATACATTGTTTGTGAATCTTTTTTACTATTTTGTGTCTTATTTCTTATTTTCTTATAATGTCTTTCACCAAACAGATACTCCCAGTGTGGATGCAGTCCAATGTATCAAATTTTAAAATATATATATATATATATATATATATATATATGTCGTGAGTTTTCACCTAAGGAATAAAAAGTGCTTGTTCTTACTCAAAGTGAAAAAGATTTTCTTCTTTTGATTGTCTAGACATTTTATAATTTTATGTTATACATCTAGGTCTATGATCCTTACTTAGTCATTTTATTTTATTTTTTATTGTGTTCACTGCTGATTGATTTTCTACTTTTTTTTTTCTTTTGTCGGAGGCAGGAAGCATGTTTATATCTAATTGTTTCATAACCATTTGTTGAATGTTAATTTCTCCATTTGAATTGCATTTGTACAGTTGTTGTCAAATATCATTTTGCTACACATGCTTGGTGTTGTTTCTAGATTATAGCCCAGGAATTTTAGAATTAGATTGAGGACAGATACAAAAATCCTGACGGATTAGTACTGTGATTGCATAGAATTTATATATTAACGAAGAGGCAACTGACATCTCAGTAATACTGAGTTTTCTAAATCATTAAAGTAGTGTGTCTCTTCATTGATTTTGGTCTTTAATGCTTTGCAGTCTTATGTGCACAGATCCTGCACATTTTGTGAGATTCACCTGAAAATGTTGAAAATTTCTGAGGTTTTACTGAAATTGTATTTTGATATAAATCCTTATGTATTTTCTGAATATATAAAACTAAATTTGAACTTGGTCTATTTATAGGCACTCTTTTGGGGTAGTGGATAAGGCATCTGGCTGCTAACAAGAGGACAGCAGTACCAACCGTGGGGTTTACAATGGACTTGAATTTAACTTGGACTTAAAGCCTCTAAACTGTGAGAGAATAAACTCCTGTTTGTTCAAGCCATCCCATTTGTGGCATATATTTGTCAGAGTGGCATTAGGTAATCAGAACAATTTTCTGTCTTCTTCTTTCAGTGTGCTAATAATGTGTGAGAACTAGCAAAAGAGGCTTCCTAAAATTGATAAAGGTTTTATTTTTTTAAAAAAGGCAACGTCTGACATTCCGAATGTACAATGAAATATTGAATGTTTTGCTTCACATTGAGAGGAAAGCAAAGATGTCCACTCTCATAATCTCTATTCCACACTTTCCTGGCAGTCTTAGCCACTGCCATTAAACAAGAAAAATATACACTTGATGCAAGGAAGGAAAATAATCTTCTCACAGACATCGTAACAACATGCATAAAATCTAATGAGATATACAAAGAAAGTAGAATTGTTCAGTTTCAAATCAATGTAATTTATGTATATGATTGCAATACAATCAGTTATGGAATTTAAAGTATACAGTTTACAATAATAAAAAATAAATAAAAATATTAGTAGTATAGCAAGTAAAACAACTTGATTGTTGCTTTACAGCTGATTTTTTCCCTTGCACATTTTTGTGATTTACATGTATGTAAAATAAAGATATATTAATTCTTCTGCATTTTTTTCAAGATGAATTAAGTTAATAATACAAATGTCCCCAGAGCTATAAAATAATCATAAACAACAAGATATCACATGGGACTGTGTTTCATCTAATTATTCAAATGGTTCCCTCAAGGTAAAGCTTCCATGATATTTTCTTTGGCCCAGTCCCAATGGCCATGATAACACATATTTGACATAATTTGGCATCAGATGTTACCTACTCAACCTGCTTTTCTCTATGCTAGCATTGCATTTTCTTAATAGGTTGGAGAAAAGTTTTTTGTTTATATGAAATATTAAATGAAATGTTTACATACTGTGGATTCCTCACTATGTTTAGGTTTGTTTCTATTCTAATAAAGGACTAATCAGGAAAATACCTGGAATTCATCAGCCTTAGCAAAGAAATCCTCAGCCAATGAACCACTCAAGTGCTTCTGTATTGGGGTGAGTTATTTAACTTTTGTTTTATTTTACTTTAGAAATAAAAAGATAATCTTTACAGGAAACAAATACATGTTGCCACTGAACTGCCCTAATATCTAGTCAGTCAGGCTTGGAGAGGGCTTAAAGTGTTAGTTTGTTACTTATTCTTATTTTCAAGTGATATCCCCTGGCTTTCCGATCATGTATCCAGCAGTGTACTAGGTATTTTTGTTGATAAAGAAACATCAAATATGGACTTTGTTCTGAAAATTGTTAGAATGCCTGAGAAAGAAAATGAAAACAACTAATATATTTGTAAATTATAGGGTACAGCAGATGGTAATTATGAATTATAAACCTCAGTGTCTATATATATATATACAGATAATAAGAAAACTACATAAAATCTGTAATACTGGAATGAAAAAGTACAGCATTACAAGAAAGAGGATAAATACTCATAAAACCAAACTTACTGCTATGGAGTCATATTGGAATCAGAGCGATCACTCCTGGGTATCTGAGGCCATATCTCTATGGAAGTAACTTCCCTAGTCATTCCACTGAGGAGTGGCTGGTGGGTAGAATGAGAAAATATACTTTATGCATGTCAGGATGTGCTGTTAACATTTATCCAAAAGAATTGGATAATTTCACCATGATCAGAGAAGCTGGAGCTAGAATGAGGCTCAGGTTGAATAAGCACATTTGGATGTTTTGGGGAAAGCAAGCATGACAACATATATTCACTAAATAAAAGCATTTGGATCATAAAAATTATTGACTATCAGGAGAAAATGATTAAGGGAATTAATTTTGGCATTGTTCCATGGAATTTTTGGAAATCATTTTAAAAATTAATTTGAGTAGTTTGGTTTAAAATATGTGCCCATCCTCTATCTGAATAGTGTTAAGGCCTTATATAGAATGGTAGTAAAGTTATGGTGGAGGAATTGGTCTCTGAGGGATGTTTTTCCGATGTGCTCAAATTTGATCAAGTAGGTAGAGAAATACTGTGATGAGAATTCATAAAGGAGAAAGGGGGAAATGTAATTATGCATCTTAGACTAGGAGTGACTAAATAAAATCCAGCCACTTGCCTGCTAACCAGACGGCTGGTGGTTCAAACCCACCAGCCACTCCTTGGAAGGAAGGTTGGGCAATCCTACTTCCGTAGTGATACTGCCTCGGAAACCCAAGAAGGGGTCGCTATGAGTCGGGTTTGACTCGACGGTACATAACAACAACAACAACATATTTCTATCACGCACGTTCAGATAGCAGCAAAGGCAGAGCCTAAGGAAAAATAGTGAATTGTCAGTGAATGCTTCTGTGTTCTAATCACCATATTCAGCACCATCACAAGAATGACTCTGCCAAAGAAAAAAACATGGTAGTCTTTGATCCCATAAAAATCAAAACAAAAGTATCAAACAAACAAACAAACAAAAAACCCACACTGACTGCTATCGAGTCAATTGGACTCGTCATGATCTGTCAATGGGTTGCAGAGATGATATCTCTATAGAAGTAGATTGCCCAGCCTTCCTTGAAGAGTGATTGGTGGGTTTGAGAAGCCACCCTTCTGGTAAGTGGTCAAATGCCTTAGGCCCTATGACACCATTGTTCCTTTGATATCATGATATTATTTATCTCCTGGTTCATGAGCATTAGAACTGGTGATAATTTTACAATTTACCAATTTCTAATCTGTGAAAGATATAAATAAAGAAGCATTTAAATTAAACTCCTTGTTTGGTAACTGATATTTATTTCCAGAATAACATGACAAATGAGATGTGAGATGAGAAGAGAGAGAAGTGTCAGAAACCATGATGGGAAGATTCAGGTGAAGATTAGAAAAGAGTGATGAGAGATGTTCCATGCATCTCTTGGACATCAGTAAATAACTAAGCAGATAGATACTAAGGACATAATACAATTAGTTCTTATATGTCCAATGCAGTAGAGAAGAGGATGGGAGCACGAAGGAGAAGACAGTTTTCGGTGCTGTGATGCCAGGTTCAGAAAGAGCTCAAGTTTCCCTTCTTTTCTTGTCCTAGATTCTGGAAGTTCAGGTATTCTCTGAGAATACAGGGACTCACTTGCCTTGTGCTCTGTAGTGCCCTGCAAGAGATTATCATACTCCAAGTCAGTTTAGGGATGGCCCAACTCCACATGTGTGGATAGTGGACCATCATTTAAAGAGAAAAGTACTGAGTAGAGATTATGAACTACAAAGGAAACTCAAATTGACCTTGACCCACAGGACTTGATATTGAAAACCAATCTCTCACGTCCGAGGTTCTGTCCCAGTGGCATCAGGCATACCATGCTGTGCTGTTCGAGGTGGTTCTCTGGCTTGGAATATTTTCTTGTGTAGCTTATAACTTGATTTAGGATGATAGCATTTGTTTTTGCTTCACCTGATATTTATGCAGAATTTCACAGTTTTTACTATTTGTCAACTATTCATCTTCTCCACATCTGCCACATTGGAAAGGAACTATTTTTATCACAGGTGACACAGTACATTTTTTTTTGGTGGGCACCTGCTGAAGAAAGTTATACATTAAAAAATAATATTTCTTAAAAAGACAAAATTATTTTGTGATAAATTAAAAAAAAAATCAGTAATCTTCTATATCAGAACTCTGGAGTATGTTAAGAGTATTGAGATAGTAGAGGTAATGAAGATTCTGAAATGGAAAATAGATAAACCAAGAAAATTTCATCTTGACCATATTCCTAAGTGGTACACATTTAGATGAATAAATACATAAGGGTTATATTTGTTTGTTCATAGCACAGGAAGAGAGACCAGAGGACACTCTAGAATCTCGTAATGTGTATTTCCTCTTAAGAATTTTCAAGAAATTTCGATTCATGCTAAGAGATAAAGTGGCCCTTCCCATGAACCCAGCTTCTTCTGATGATACTGATTTTAATTGTTTGATAAATAGTAGGCTGTATTCTCTTTGTAAGGAGCTCGGGTAGCATAGTGCCTAAGGCATTTGACTGCTAACCAGAAAGCTGGTGGTTCAAACCCATCAGCCACTTCTTGGAAGGAAGGTTGGGCAATCTACTTCCGTAGTGATACTGCCTTGGAAACCCACGTTGGGGTCACTATGAGTCGGGTCCAACTCAACAGCACATAATAACAACTCTCTTCATGTTTTTCCTCTTCCAAATTTATTATTTATTTTTCCACTTGCACAAAATTAATATTCATTGTTTTAATGTGATGTTTGTAAATTTTAAGAAGCTCTGATGTCATAGTGCCAAAGGCATTTGACTGTTAACCAGAAGATTGGCTTCTTTCCAGCCACTCTGTGGAAGGAAGGTGGGGCAATCTATTTCTGTAAATATTTACTTCCTCAAAAACCCAATGGGGGTCACTGTAAGTCAAACTTAACTTGATGGTAGTGAGTTTTATTAATAAGTTCTAACTATTTAAATGATATATCCAGGGTAGATAAGTATGTTCCACAAAACCTTTATAGACACTGAGTAAACCTCACATATTTGTTTTCATTTTGTACTGTCAACTCAAGTTTTGTTTCTCAGGATAATCAGATTTCTTATTTATTCAACAGGAACCAAGGAAACCATTGTACTAGAGCCACCTTCATCCTCATGGGCTTCTCAGAATACCCAGACCTCCAGGTGGCCCTCTTCATCATCTTCCTGACCATCTACATGGTCACTGTTATTGGGAACCTGGGGATGATCATGATCATCAGGATCAACCCCAAACTGCAGACCCCCATGTACTTTTTTCTCAGCCACTTGTCCTTTGTTGATTTCTGTTATTCCACTATAGTGTCACCCAAACTTCTAGAAAACTTGGTTGTGGAAGACAGAACCATCTCTTTCACAGGATGCATCATGCAGTTCTTCTTGGCTTGCATATTTGTGGTAGCAGAAATATTCATCTTGGCAGTGATGGCCTATGATCGATTCGTGGCAGTATGTAACCCCTTGCTCTATAACACTGCAATGTCTCCAAAGCTTTGTTTCTTATTGGTGTCTGCCTCATACTCTTGGAGTATAGTCTGTTCCTTGACATCAACCTACTTTCTATTGACATTGTCCTTTTGTGGGACTAACTTCATAAATAACTTTGTCTGTGAGCATGCTGCCATTGTTTCTGTGTCTTGCTCTGACCCCTACATTAGTCAAAAGAGTGCTTTAGTGTTTGCCACATTCAATGAAATAAGCAGCCTCATGATCATTCTTACTTCCTATGCTTTCATTTTCATCACTGTCATGAAGATGCCTTCCACTGGAGGATGCCAGAAAGCCTTTTCCACCTGTGCCCCTCACCTGACTGCCATTACTATCTTCTTTGGAACCATCCTTTTCCTCTACTGTGTCCCAAACTCCAAAGGCTCATGGCTCATGATCAAAGTGGGCTCTGTGTTTTACACAGTGGTCATCCCCATGCTGAACCCCCTGATTTACAGCCTCAGGAACAAAGATGTGAAGAACACAGTCAGGAAGCTAGTCAATGCTAATTTATTCAGTTTTAAAGTCTAGATCTATAGATATTTAGTATTTTTTTTTTCTTAACGATGTTACTGTTATGAATTCATCAATAACAAATCACTACTTGAATCTATGATAACCCCTTTAGCTCACATTTTTATATCTGTTTACTTTGATGTTTAGTAAAATAACATTGACACTACAAATACCATTAGAAAGAAAAATTCAAAACAAATTACCTAAGTCTTTTATCTATAAATTGTCATAAATTTTTCTTTATTAGTATATATGATCATTTTTTTCCAACCCAAACAAAACTCCTTTTCAACTCACATGACATATTAATTTTTTCCAGGTGATCTGATAATCCATAGCTTACAATGAGAAACATTTGATCATGCTATAAAATAATACACTATCAGCTATCTGACATAATACTCTAAATATATAAAAATATATTAATCTATTCCAAATGGACTATCTTGCCATTGGGAAATTGACTTGTAGGAAAAATATATAATAAGTCTCTCCGCTATATAGTGTAGTGCCTAAAGCACTTCACTGCTAAGAAGAAGTTCAAAACCACCAGCCACTCCTCAGAAGAAAGATGGGGCAATCTACTTCCATAGTGATACTGCCTTAAAAACCCAAGGAGGGGTCGCTATGAGTCGGGTTCGACTTGATGGCACATGACAACAACAACAACTCCACTATTCAATGACCAGAAAATGGTACAGTTATATTATGTTTGCTAATATAAATTGTAGGAGCTCTGATAGCACAGTGCCTAAGGCACTTGATTGCTAACCAGGAGGCTGGTGGTGCAAACCCACCAGCCACTCCTTTGAAGGAAGGTTGGGCAATCTACTTCCTTAGGGGTACTGCCTTGGAAACCCAAGGAGGCGTCACTATGAGTCAGATCTGACTCAACGTCATATAATGAAAGCAACAACAATATAAATTGTATTTTTTCTCAGTGTACGAGAGAACCAGAAAATAACAGATGTTTTGGAAATATATACCCATGACTTTACTCTCGTCAGTTATGTTGAGACTTAGATTTATTTACTTGTTATTTTTACTTGAAAATGTTACTAAGATAAATTTATGTTCAATTTATGTTGTTAAAAAATAGTATAATGACATCTCATATATATTTTACCTTTTTAAACCCATAACAGAAAAATATAGCAACCAGAATATTAGCAGTGATGCAATCCACAGATCTCATTTGGGCATCAGCTCAGTATTGATACAAACTTACCATAAACTCTCAGTGATATACAAAAGTAAGCAATAATTACTTTTGTATCAACTGCTTAATGGAGATAGCACTGTTCATATCAGCTGGGCCATGTATGTGTCAAAAGTAGATTGATTGAATAGGTAACCTTCAGTTCACAAACCTGTATATAACTCACTTCCTTAGTCCAGTTGGCTAAAGGTCCATGTTGAAAACAGTGTGTGATAGTTGCGGTTGTGTGTCAACTTGGCTAGACCAATGTTCTGAGGGTCTGAGTGGTTTTAGTAGTTATGACGTGGTTATTCCCATGATGATATCTGATGTATTAGCTTTGAATAGCCAACCAGTTGAAAAGGAGTTTCCTTTAGGGTATGGCCTGCTTCATATATATATATGTGTGTGTGTGTGTCCTGGGAAATTCAGGAACCTTTTGTGGATCTGGATGTGTGCTGCCTACAGCTGTCCATGAGTGAACAATCCACCATTCAGTCTGCTGATCTTGGATTTGTCATTCACAGAAGTCAACAGCCATTATTCTGCAAGTCAATCTTGAATTCATCAGCCCCTACAGCTGTGTGAGTCAGGAAAAGCCTTCAGCATGATGTGTGATCCAGGAACTTGGGACCTGCCAGCCTCTAGACCTGTGTGAGCCATTTTCCTAAGATGAATTTCTCTCTCTATATATATATTACCTTTACTGATTTTGGTTCTCTGGAGAACCCAATCTAACACACAGCGTCACAATAAAGTATGCTCAGCAATTAAAGCATATTTCAAGTTCCATTTTGGGTCTCAACAGTTAATATTTCAATGAAAAGAAATCACATGACTAAATCCAGAGTAGAATCCCTGGGTGGGACAAACTCTTTGCATTTAATTACTAACCTAAAAGTCCATGAGTTGAGCTCCAGCAGCAGAAGATTGCCCTGGTGAACTTATGTAAAGCTTGTTATGTTATTTGTTATGTGCCGTCGAGTCAGACCCGACTCATAGCGACCCCTCCTTGGGTTTCTGAGGCAGTATCACTATGGAAGTAGATTGCCCAAGCTTCCTTCCAAGGAGTGGCTGCTGGGTTTGAACCGTCAGCCTTCTGGATAGCAGTCAAGTAAGTGCCTTAGGCACTATGCTACCAGAACAGCCAAGAAAACCTGAGAGAGCCTTTCCAGTCTGAAACATATGGGGTCACCATGAGTTGGAATCAACTCAAAGGCAATGGGTTAAGTTCAAAGCTAAAGGGTGAGGAATTCTTATAGATTATTTGATAAACAAATGTTTAACACCTACCATTTGTATGCATTTTTAAATTTTAAATTTGCAATACTTGTTTGAATACTTCTATACTCTAAGCAGCAGGCGGGAAGAGCAGGAGAAAGGGGATTAAAAACCAGGAAGCCAGACAGAGGTACAGTCAGCCACAGGGACCCAGGTGGGGGTGATACCAGAGGTCTCCAACAGCAAGACAAACTTGTCTGTTGGTTTGTCCTACTGTGCTGACATGTAGACATGAGTTTTGAGGCTGAGCCTCTGGTGTTTAAAACACAGCGAGATGCACCTGGTGCACAGGTAACAACCCAGCTTATAGACTGAGACAGACTAGGAAGAAGGAAGAGGCCATACACTTCTCAAAGAATTGGCCAGGGAAAACCTTATGAATAGCAAAGAATCACTGTTTGGTACATTGCCGCTCACCTTTAGGAATAGTCCGTTTAGGCTAAAAGGCTCTTAAAAAATAGGACTGGGAAAGAGCTGAAACATCTGAGGAAACCCAGCCTTACTCATATGGAAAAGAGAAAGCTTTCAAGACCTTCATTTGCTGATGTGGCACCACTCAGATTGAAGAGAAACAGCCGCAGACATCCATTAATCATCGTAACATGGAATGTACAAAGTATGAATCTAGGAAAATTGGAAGTTGTCAAAAAGGAAATGGAA
>NW_006922237.1:1168253-1171495 GCF_000298275.1 Orycteropus afer afer
GGGATCAGGCAGTGTTTCGTTCTGCTGTGCATGGGGTCGCTATGAGTTGGAAATCACTCAACGACACTTAACAACAACAACAACAACATACTCTAATAGCATATCACTCATAAGTATCTCATTCCTTTTATGCCTTTGTTTATGTATGTATGTAATGAAATCCTCCACCCCTCTGTTGAAGCAGCCATGACCTGGCTTTGTGATCTAAATTCCTGTTCACATCTTCAGAAATGAACAATTTAAAATTATGATGAAACCAAATAATGGAAGATGAATTGGATTATTTCCTTTCTTGACCAAAACCTATTTTTGTTCCCAAACAAAATTTGGAAGACAGGCATTTCAAGTCGCACTGAAGTAATATACATTATCAATAATTTCAAAAGTAGAACTTGTCACACAAATGCTATTGGACCCATATGAACTTGTGTTATATTTTTCCTTTATATTTTGACTTATGAACCACACTTAGAAACCTGAATAATGGGAGAAAAAAGAGTTTTGCCTCTCAGCAGTCCATTTTAAACTGTTCTATTGCTTAGATTTTAAAACTTATTTTGAGTAATTTAATTCTTATCTTGTTCCACTAAATACATTAGGTTAAGCGCTAATATGAGTCATTCATAGAAACTCATCCAGCTTGCTTCTTAAAAGGTGTGAACAATTATTTTTCTAGCCATTGCCTAATAAAAATAGCTTAAACCTTCACAGCTACTACCTGTTTGACAGTTGTGGCATGTATGTTGTTATGATGCTGACCAAGTTTCAGTGGAGCTCCCAGAAATTGGACTAGGAAGAAAGCTTTGGAAATCTACTTCTGGAGTCTAGACAATGAAAACCCTATGGATAACAATAGAACATTGTCTGAGCTGCAATTGATCATGGGGATGGTGGGGTATTCTGTTCAATTGTACAAAGGTCATCATGTCTCAGGGCTGACTGAGTGGCAGATCACAATTATTCTTCTAAACACAAACTTAAATTATCAGTTACATTTTGTCCATTAATTTTGCTACATCTACCAATACTCTGTGCACTACAATCTCCAATTCCTTCAAATAGTATTTGTTTTAAATGCCACTGTAGCATGGCCAGTGAGCTCAGCTGGTTAAAGCATGGTGCTAATAAATGCCACTGTGTATAACTATATATTAAGATTTTCTGGTCAAGGAACCAGTGTAGTGATATTGTATGGGGTCAATATTTAATACTTTGTTCTTCTCTGATTTTTGTCCATTTGGTGTATAGATGCAGGAATCATGTAGATTGAGTTAAACTGTCATCACTATGATCTTTATGACTCTAGTGAAAAATACAGCTAGATCTAAAGCCATAATCAGGAGACCAACTACATCCCCTGCCCCAGTCCCCAGATGAAGGTATATTTGAGATATAATACTACTGAATAGAATGTGAAACTATTCATAGTGCAATGTTACATGTTGTTGTTGTTAGGTGCTGTGGAGTTGTCTGCAACTCACAGCAACCCTTGCACAACAGAACGAAACACCGCCTTGTCCTGTGCCAGCTCCACGATCCTTGCTATACCTGAGCCCATCGCCATAGTCACTATGTCAATCCATCTGTCTTGTTGACCCTCCACCTTATCATGCATGACATCCTTCTCCAGGGAATGGTCCCTTCTTACAACAAGACCAAATTAGGTGAGACAAAGCCTGGCCATTCTTGCTTCCATGGAGCATTCTGGCTGCATTTCATCCAGGACGTTTTTGTTAGTTCTTTTAGCAGTCCATGGTACTTTCGACATTCTTAACAAGCACCAAAACTCAAAAGGTCAATTCTTCTTTGATCTTCCTTATTCATTGTCCAGCTCTCACATGCATGTGAAGTGATTGCAAATATCATGGCTTGTGTCAGGTGCACCATAGTCCCCAAGGAGACAACTTTGCTATTCAGCATTTGAAAGAGGTCCTTTGCAGCCAACCTGCCCACTGCTGTACATTGTCTGATGTCCTGACATCTGCTTCCATTGGCATCAATTGTAGAACCAAGCAAGGTGAAGTCTTTGAAAACTTCAAATGGAGGAAAGGAAAGAAAAAGCCAGGGAGACATTAGCAGAGGGAGCAGAGGCAGGGGTCTAGGCACAGGAGAGACCCAAGTCCAATCCCCGAGTGGCAAGAAAGTTGGGGAAAGGAAAGAAAAGCCAGGGGAACCAGGACAACACGAACAGCAGCAGGGATCCAGGTAAGGGAAGGGTGGAGAGTTTGGAGACAAACTTATCTGTCGGTTTGTCGTACTGCAGTGGCTTGTTGCTTGGAGACCTGAGGCTGTGCTACTGGTGTTTCAAATGCCAGCAGGGTTGCACATGGTGCACATGTTTCAGTGTGGAGCAATTGTACTCTGCAAACATGAGAGCATCTTGAGTTGGAATCAACTTGAGAGCAACTTAGAAAAACAAACTTACAAACCAGAGAAATCACGTGCACAACCGTGATACCAAACACCCCTGCTGTCTTTTGCACAGGATTTGCTTCACAATTCTTTTCAATAGAGCCCTCTCTCCACCCTGAGCCTCAGGGAAACTCAGATCTACTTTCCCTTGCTTTGAATCATTTTTACTTTTTAGAATTTTTAATGAATGGAATCCTAGACTGTGTCTTCTATCCCGTCTGCTTCTTTCCATTGGCATAAGGATTCTGATATTTATCCATGTTATTGTGAGCGTCAGAAGTTCCTTATTTTTACTTGTTGTTAGATAAAGCTTTGTAGTTCAAGTATGTGACTACAAGTACTCACTTAGGTGTCATAATTAGATGTACAATAAATAAATGTGGGTTACTGAATATATTCTTTCTAGGCCCACCAAGATTTCCCTGGGAATGTAACTTGAGTCCTTAGTATTGACATCAAACAAGGAGGGTTAATGCAATAACAAGAATATAAAGTAGACCCTCTGAAACATTTAACAATCAGTATGAAGAAGCAAAGGGTTCCAGTGGTACAGTGGTTAGAGCATACAACTGCTAACCAGAAGGTAACTGACTCAAACCCACCAGCCATTCCACAGGAGTCTGCTTCTGTTAAGATGTTACAATTTTGGAAATCCTCTGGGCAGTTCTATAGTGTCCTATAAGGTCTCTTTGTTAGAATTGACTTATTGGCAGTGAGTTTGGTTTTGATATTAGTATTCTATTTATTTTCTACTTCTCTTATTAGTAATTTACTTGTTGGGGATTACTTGTTTCCAGTATTTGGCTATTGCTAATAGTGTCTAAGGCATG
>NW_006922237.1:1171820-1174767 GCF_000298275.1 Orycteropus afer afer
TCCTTTCGAGGAGTGGCTGGTGGGTTTGAACTGCCAGCCTTCTGGTTAGCAGTCAAGTGCCTTAGGAACTATGTTACCAGAGCTCCTGATTAGCTTTATTACAGACTGCAATATAGTTTTCCAAAATTATTTTACAATTTTAGCAAGTAAAATTCAGAGTAACATGCGCATGCAAGTTCCGAATGCCAGTTTGGAAACACAACAAGTTCCATCCTTGCCGGTACTTGATGTGGTCAGTCTTTGTATTGGTAGTCTTTATGGTTGCAGTTAAGTATATAAACAAGCTTCTAATTTTCATTTCCATGATCACTTAAAGGTGTTGAATATTTTTTTAATTGCTTACTTGCTTTTTTTTTTGCTGAAGTGTCTGCCCGTATCCCTTTTCCCATTTTATCCCCATAATATTATAGAGTTGTGAGATTTAATTACATAGAATCGTTAGAAATTCAGTAACATATTTTTCAAATTCTAACTAATTCTCTGTATTGAAAAGGAAAAAGAAAATAAAAGTATAAAGGAAAAACAGAAACCTTGCTTAAATTAGAGTTCCTCCCCCATTACAGGAAGCTGTTCTTTTATTCTGGAAAATGCTTTTGAATATGCTTTTATTGACATAATTTTAATGCAGGAATTCTGCAAGAATCCAAGTTAGACTTTTAACATAAAGATACACAGTTAAACTGAGGTGGTGAGTGTGTTTTGGGTAATGATAATTATTTTACTGAGGCTTATAGTAAATGATAGTGAAGGTGTATTCTTATCTGCATATGAATTCTTGGGCCAATAGTCATCCTCATGATAAATGGAGAAGAAACTGAAGTTCTTAATAATTTTATTTTACTTGGAACAACAATGTTCACGGAAGCAGTAGTCAAGAAGGCAGATGACATTGCATTGAAGAAATATTCTGTAAAAGACTGCATTATAATTTTAAAAATCAAAAATGTCACTTTGATATCTAAAGTGCTTCTGACCCAAGTCCAGTCTTTTCAATTGTTTCACATGCATGTAAATAGTGGATAATTGAAAAGGATGACAGAAGAATTGATGCATTTGAACTTTGGTGTTGGTGAAGATGTGACAAGAACCAACAGTCTTAGAAGAAATGCAACCAGAATGCTCATTGTAAAGGAAGATGTTGGTACTGGCTCACTTAGAAAACTCACCACCATAGAGTCAATTGTGACTCATGTTATTGTTAGCTGCAGTCGAGTCGGATCTGACTCATAGCGACTCTAGGTACAACAGACTAAACACTGCTGGATCCTGAGCCAGACTCTCAATCCTTGCTATGCTTGAGCCCATCCTAGCAGCCACGGTGTCAATCGATCTCCTTAAGGGCCTACCCTTCTTTGTGCTGACCCTCCACTTTACCAAACAACCCAATTAGACAGAGTAGAACTGCTCTATAGGGTTTCCAATGCTGTCCATCTTTACGGAAGTCGATTGCCTCATCTTTCTCCCACTGAGCAGCTGGTGGGTTTGAACTTCCAACATTTGTGAGCAGCTGAATGCTTTAAACACCACACCACCAGGGCTCCTACTTAGACGTATCATCATGTAAGATCAATCATGCTTGGTGAAATAGAGGATCTTTGGAATCTAGAGAAACTCTCAATGAGTTTTATTGGCTGTGCCTGCAATAATCGACTCACACCAAGGATCATGCAGATGTTCCCTTACTGGGTAGGGTTTGGTTCCATTACACAGTGTGTCTTCATGAGCCTGAGCCAACTGAGAACAGCTGATACCAGGAATGAATGAAGAATTGAATATCTTTTTTATGTGATCTTTTGAAATCTGTTTATTTTCTTCATAAAGTGTGTTTCTATATCATTTTCTCATTTTTAATTACACTGAATTTATTATTATTGGGGTTTAGAATTATTTATTTTTGGAAGCAACATTTTTTTTCTGTAAAATATGTTGTTTGTGAATCTTTTCTAATATTTTGTGGCTTATTTCTTATGTTCTTATAATATCTTTCACCAAACAGATATTCCCAGTGTGGATGTAGACCAATGTATCAATTTCTTAAAAAAATTATGTAGTGAGTTTTCACTTAAGGAGTAAAAAGTGCTTGTTCTTACTCAAGGTGACAAAGATTTTCTTCTTTTTTTATTTCTAGACATTTTATAATTTTATGTTATACATCTCGGTCTATGGTCCATCCTGAGTTAACTATTTTTTTATGGTGTCTACTGCTGATTGATTTTCTACTTTATTTTGGAGGAATGTGTGTATATCCAGTTGTTTCATTAGTATTTGTTGAATGTTAATTTCTCCATTTGAATTGCATTTGTACAGTTGTCAAATATCATTTTGTTACACATGCTTAGAATTGTTTCTTGATTTCAGACCAGGAATTTTAGAATTAGATTGACGAGAGATACAAAAATCCTGATAGGATTAGTGCTGTGAATGCATGGAATTTATATATTAATGAAGAGAAAACAGACATCTTAGCAATACTGAGTTTTCTAAATCATGAGAGTAGTGTGTTTCTTCATTGATGTTGGTCTTCTTTATTGCTTTGTGCTTCTATGTGCACAGATCCTGCACATTTTGTCAGATTCATCTGAAAATGTTGGAAATTTCTGAGGTTTACTGAAATTTATTTTGATATAAATTCTTATGTATTTTCTGAATATGTATAAATAAATTTGAATCTGGTCTATTTACAGGTGCTCTTTTGGTATAATGGATAAGGCATTTGGCTGCTAACAAGAAGGACAGCGGTACTACCCCTCCAGCCACTCCACAGAGGGAAGATGGGGCATCTACTTCCATGAAGATTGACAGCATCAGAATCCTAATCAGGGTTGATAAGAGTCAGAATTTACTCGATGGCAGTGAGTGAGTTGCCTATTTACATTTTAGGCAAAGCTTAAGTTTTAGTTCTAATAACTTTTTATATAAAGCCCATAGCATTTTATTCATAAATGAT
>NW_006922237.1:1175657-1176779 GCF_000298275.1 Orycteropus afer afer
GCACTTGACAGCTAACCAGAAGGCTGGCAATTCAAACCCACCAGCCAATCCTCAGAAGGAAGGTTGGCCAATCTGCTTCTGTAGCGATATGGCCTCAGAAACCCAAGGAGGGGTAGCTATGAGTCAGGTTTATTTGACGGCACATAACAACAAGAACAGCATATGATTGCAATAAAATCAGTAGGAGAACTAAAAGCATAAAGTTTACAATAATAAGAAATAAAATTATTAGTAATAAAGCAAAGAAAAAAAAACTTTATTGTTGTTTTATGGATGAATTTTTTCCTTTGCACGTTTCTGTGACTTACATGTACATAAAGAGCTATTAAGTCTTCTGCAGTTTTTTTTTTTTTTAAATGAATGGAGTGAAGCTAATAATACAAATGTCCCCAGAGTTTTAAAATAATAATTAACAACAAGATATCACAGGGGACCGTGTTTCATCTAATTATTCAAATTGTTTTCCCCAAGGCAAACCTTCCATGATATTTTATTTGTCCCACCTCCCAACGGCCATGATAGCATATATGTGACATAATTTGGTGTCAGATATTAGCTACTAGACCTGCTTTTCTCTATGCTAACACTACATTTTCTTAATAGGTTGGAGAAAAGTTGTTTACATGAAATATTGAATGAAACGTTTACTTATGTAAACGCCACTATGTTTACGTTTGTGTCTGTGCTAATAGAAGACTAATCAGGAAAATACCTGGAGCTCATCAATCTTAGCAAAGGAACCTTCAATCAATGAACCACACAAGTGCTTCTGTATTTGGGTGAGCTTATTTAATTCTTGTGTTTTACTTTAACAATTAAAAGATAATCTTTACAGGGTTAATCTTTACAAATACATGTTGCCACTGAACTGCCCTACAGTCTAGTCAATCTGGCTTGGAGAGGGCTTAAGGTGTTAGTCCCTTACTCATTCTTATTTTCAAGTGATATTTCCTGGCTTTCGGATCATATATCCAGCAATGTACTAGGTATTTTTATTGATAGAGAAAAATCGAATACGGACTTTGTTCTCAAAATTCTTAGAATGCCTGAGAAAGAAAATGACAATAACCATCATACTTATAAATGATAGGGTATAGCATATGGTAATTGTGAATTATAAAG
>NW_006922237.1:1183524-1193488 GCF_000298275.1 Orycteropus afer afer
GCTTTGTGATCTAAATTCCTGTTCACATCTTCAGAAATGAACAATTTAAAATTATGAGGAAACCAAATAATGGAAGATGAATTGGGTTATTCCCTTTCTTGACCAAAACCTATTTGTGATGCTGAATAAAATTTGGAAGACTGAATTTCAAGTGGCACTGAAGTAATATACATCATCTATAATTTCAAAAGTAGAACTTGTCACACAAATGTTATTGGACCCATATGAACTTGTGCTAGATTTTTCCTTTACATTTTGGCTTATGAACCAAACTTATAAATCTGAAAAATGGGAGTAAAAAAGAGTTTTGGCTTTCAGCAGTCCATTTTAAACTGGTCTATTCCTTAGATTTTAAAACTTATTGTGAATAATTTACTTCTTATCTTGTTCCACTAAAAACATTAGCTTAAGCACTAATGTGAGTCATTCATAGAAACTCACCCAGCTTGCTTCTTTAAAAGGTGTAAGCAATTATTTTTTTAGCCATTGCCTATTAAAAATAGCTTAAACCTGCACAGCTACTACCTGTTTGACAGTTGTGGCATGTATGTTTTTATGATGCTGACCAAGTTTCAGTAGAGCTCCCAGAAATTGGACCAGGAAGAAAGCTTTGGAAATCTACTTCTGGAATCTAGACAATGAAAACCCTATGGATAACAGTAGAACACTGTCTGAGCTGCAATTGATCATGGGGTTGGCGGAACATTCTGTGCAGTTGTACAAAGGTCATCATGCCTCAGGTCTTACTGAGTGGCAGATCACAATCACTCTTCTAAACACGAACTTAAATTAGCAGTTACATTTTGTCCACTGATTTTGCTACATCTACCAATATTCAGTGCACTACAATCTCTAATTCCTTTTAATGGTATTTGTTTTTAAATGTCACTGCAATGTGGACGGTTAGCCCAGCTGGTTAGAGCGTAGTGCTAATAAATGCCACTGCATATAACCATATCTTAAAATTTTCTGGTCAAGGAACCAATGTAGTGATATTGTGTGGGTCAATATTTAAGACTTTTTTCTTCTCTGATTTTTGTCCATTAGGTGTAAACATGCAGAAATCATGTAGATTGTGTTAAACTGTCATATATGTGATCTTTATGACTGTACTGAAAAATACAGGTAGATCTAAAGCCATAATCAGGATACTAACTACATCCACTGCCCCAGTCCCCAGATGAAGGTATATTTGAGATATAATACTACTAAATAGAATGTGAAACTATTTATAGTGCAATGGTACATGTTTTTATTGTTAGGTTCTGTGGGGTTGTCTCTGACTCACAGTGACCCTTGCACAACAGAATAAAACACCACCCAGCCCATGCCAGCACTACAATCCTTGCTATACTTGAGCCCATTGCCATAGCCACTGTGTCAATACATCTCTTTTGTTGACCCTCCACCTTACAAAGTATGACATCCTTCTCCAGGGAATGGTCCCTTCTTACAGCATGACCGAAGCAGGTCAGACAAAGTCTGGCGATTCTTGCTTCCATGGAGCATTCTGGCTGCATTTCCTCCAGGAAAGTTTTGTTAGTTCTTTCAGCAGTCCATGGTACTTGCAGCATTCTTCGCCAGCACCACAACTCAAAAGCATCAATTTTTCTTTGGTCTTCCTTACTCATTGTCCAGCTCTCACATGCATATAAGGTAATTGAAAATATCATGGCTTGTGTCAGGTGCACTTTAGTCCTAAAGGAGACATCTATGCTATTCAGCACTTGAAAGAGGTTCTTTGCAGTCAACTTGCCTAAGGCACGTGACTGCTAACCAGAAGGCTGACAGTTCAAACCCACCAGCCACTCTTCGGAAGGAAGATGGAGCAATCTACTTCCATAGTGATACTGTCTCTAAAACCCAAGGAGGGGTCGCTATGAGTTGGATCTGACTCTACAGCACATAACAACAACAACATATGTTGTGTGATGTCCTGACTTCTGCTTCCATTGGCATCAATTGTAGAACCAAGCAATGTGAAGTCTTTGAGAACTTCAAATGGAGGAAAGGAAAGAAAAAGCCAGGGGGACATTGACAGAGAGAGCAGAGGCAGGGGTCTAGGTTCAGGAGGGACCCACGCCCAACCCCCATGTGACAGGAAAGTTGGGGAAAGGAAAGAAAAGCCAAGGGGACCATGACAACAACGTGAGCAGCAACAAGTATCCAGGTAAGGGAAGGGTGGAGAGTTTTCGGACAGCTAAGGGAGACAGACTTGTTTGTTGTACCGTGGTGGCGTGTTGCTTGCTGGGAGGCTTGAGGCTGTACCACTGGTGTTTCAAATGCCAGCGGGGTTGCAAATGGTGCACAAGTTTCAGTGTGTCTTGCAGACTGAGACAGACGAGATAGAAGGAAGAGGCCATCTACTTCTCAAAGAATTGTCCTGGGGAAACTTTATGAATAACAGAGAAACACTGTCTGTTACAATGTTACATGTATTTGTATATTGTATTTGTAAACAGGTACAAAAATATGAATGGATTGAGAAAAGACTGAACAATTACTGTAAAACTATTATTATATCCAGGTTATTGAAATAGATATGACTGTGGTTTTCATTGGGGGATTTTCAGAAATACAGCCTCTGAACACGGGGAAGCCATTTTTTTGGAAGACATGAAAATCGTTCCAATTATTTAGAAGAAATTGCAACCTAAATAATAGAATAGGAACGTTCTTCTAATTATTTGCTTTGTAGCTTATGAAAATAAGATTATTCATGATTCCCTGGCATTTGTGTCCCTAAAGTCAAGCAGTTAGGTGCAGAAGAAAACACATGATCCTCGAGTTTATTTTCCAGATCTCTCTCTTCCACAAGATTGTATCTATGTTAGTTCCAAAGATTTTTACAATTAGATAAAAAGTCATCAATTGGCTATTTTATTGAATTGAATTTTGAAAGAAATATCTACTGCCTATAGAGAAAGAAAATGTTTTTAGAGAAATTTCAAAAGTAGAAATATTGAGTATGCAGTTTGTTTATAAGATCAAGGAAGCCTTCAATAATTAAAAAATAAAATAAAAAATAGAGCAGGAAAATCAGCCTTTTAGTGACTTGATTCAGTTTTGGGTTATCCTTTCCTTCTCATCTGAGGAATATTGTCGATGTGAATTCAGTTAGAGCACTCTCAACTTAGGTCAACTGATGACATCTATTCAAGGCACAGAATTTTACTTTGAACACTCCCAGGACCATTGTACTGAATTTTAAGCTAATTTTCATCTTATAAACATTATGTGTTACAGAGAAAATGGCAAAATATGCCAGGCATTGCATGTATTTTGAAGATATTGATGGGAGTAAGGTAGTGTAAGGGAAGAAAAATAGAGATCTAGATTGATCAGTAAATTTTTCTGGCAAGAGTTATGTAGGGAACTTGTCCTTGAAAGAATGTAAGATAGAAATACAAAAGAAAGGAAAAGGTAATTTCAGAGTAAAAGATAGTAAAAGGGGAGAAGGTATTAATAAATTGTTTTTTAACAAGGTAGTTAAAAAGTTAAAATATTTAATATTTAAATAATAATTATAAATAATATTAAAATAAATAATCTTTAAATATTTTAAATATCTGCATGAGTAGAGTGACAAAAGTATTTGCTTATATAGTTCTTGGAGATATTATAGAAATTTAGGCCAAATAGTTTCAATTTTGATGCATTTTTGCAATATAGCAAGTATCTAAAACACACTATTGTATCCCAGACTCACTGAGAGTTCAAATGCAAATATTATGGGTTGCACTGCATTTAGATTAGATGTCAGGAATCTTATATCTAGCTGAGTAGATGCGGATAGTAGAGATGGAGAGGGAGGAACGTGTTGAAAATTTCTCTTTGTTCATTTTTCCTTGTCTGCCTTTTCAACATCCACAAATCTGAAATGGCAAAAGAACAATCGAGCACCAGACAGTTATGAAAAAGCAATGGGAAAATGAAGATTACATATTTATGGACTAAAAAGAGTTTGAATACAAGGCTGAAGGAAAAATCTAAAATCCTTTTTCTACAAAGAGTGTCCAGTATACAAACCCCTTTTAAAATAACTTTCAAACTTTGCAGTATTATATCTTTTTTTTTTTTTTTTCAAGGAACTCTGGTAGCATAGTGCCCAAGGCACTTGACTGCTAACCAGAACACTGGCAGTTCAAATCCACCAGCCACTCCTCAGAAAGAAAGTTGGACAATCCACTTCCATAGTGACCCTCCCTCGGAGGGGAAGCTATGAGTCAGGTCCTACTCGAGGGCTAATAATAACAACAGCAACAACATGCCACTTTTAAATCATAGAACTGATGTGATTTTCTGGAATGCTAATAGCATTACAAATTTAAGATGGAAGGGAGCTAATAGTGGAGTAGAGAGGTGTTTAACTAAGGATAAGATTTGCTGCTAGCTACTTTGAAGTCCCACCTTCTTTAGTAAGACTCTGAATATCAAAGGGCCTTACAGAGCATTATTACCCATATTTCATAGACAATGAAATTTAGGCTCACTCAAAAGAAAGATTTTGCTAAAGTTCTGTACATAATAAATTACTAAGACTGAATCTGAACTACCTAATATGTTTCCTAAGTCCATGTTTTCTACAAATGGCATGATATGATATGTCTTTTCTTCATCCATCAAATAAGTCCCTTCCCTGAATAAGAAGATAAACTAGTTGGTGTAGAGTTTCTGATAAGACAGTTTCTCAGACTTTCATTTGTGAACTTTACTTTGGATTCCATAAACAAGGATGTAGCTGATCCATTCCATCCCAGGAATCCTTCTAGGTACACAATTTAACTTAAAATTACATAATAATTACTCTCATAAAATTTACCCTGTAACATTATTATAATAATATGTGTTTTGTACCCATTTTACTGTAATTTGTAAACTAATAAATATACATTGTGGACCTTGCCCTCAAAATGACTGTGAGATGTGTGAGGAAGCATCACATTTATTTTAAGTCTTTTTGAACTCTTCCAGGTTGCTAGGATTCCCTGGATTAATTGACTTAAAGCATATGTTGAATACAGCATGTGTATTCTCCAGTGGTTATGGTAGAAGAATGTTTATGAAACATTTGACAAATTTGCCAAAATCATATAAGAACGGAAAGGACACTGATCTGATGATTGGTAATATTGATGGGAACTGAAATTACAGTGGAAGCATTCCATGCAGACAAAGTGACCTGGACAAAGACAAGACGTGGCATGGTCAGGGATTGGTACCATTAGAATGAAGAGTCTTACGCAATGGGAAACTAGAGAAGAGTCAAGCATCACATGAAGTGTAATAATGAACTCACAATCTTCAACTTTCTCCAACAGTTCTAAATGCTTAGGCACAGGGTTTTGTGTTGTACAAGTAAGCCATGGACAAAGCTTTGCAGTTCAAATATTTGTCTCCCAGCTCTCACTTAGGTGTCATAATTAGATGTGTAGCAAATAAAAGCAGGTTATTGGGTGTATTCTCTGGACCTGGCAAGATTTCCCCGGTAAAGTTAGTTTTAGTCTTTAGTGCTGATGATATCAGCTCAGGAGAGTTGATGCTATACCAAGAATATTGAGAAGACTCTCTGACACAGTTAAAAAGCAACCTAAGGAAGTGAAGGCACTCTGGTGGTGGAGGCATTAAGGGGTTCGGCTAAAACAAAAGGTCAGCAGTTCAAACCTGCCAGCAGTTCAAACCTGCCAGCAGTTCAGTGGAAGAAAGGTGAGATAGATTGTTTCAGTAAAGATTTCCAGCCTTGGAAACATTATGGGGATGCTCTGTTCTGTCCTTATATGGCATCCATATGAGTCAGTATAAAAGGAGCTCTGATGGCACATTGCCTATTTCATTTGACTGCTAACCATCAGGTTAGTGGTCCAAACCCACCAGCCACTCCATAGAAGGAAGACTGGGCAATCTACTTCTGTAAAGATTCACCACCTTGGAAATCCAATGGGGGTCACTATGAGTCAGAACAGACTGACAGCAGTGATTTTTTTTTTTTTTAATCAAAACAAAAAAGATAGTTACTAAGTTCTAAAAGCATGTTAAGAAACTAGATTAAACCCAATAAAGCATTAATTACTCCAAGATGATAAATGCTTTCAAGATCAATCATAAGTCTTAGAGTAGACTGACAATAAAACTATATGCCAAGCACGATGGTACATACAATTTGTCACATTAACCATTGTTAAGTGCATAATTCCTTGGCATTGATTGCATTTCCAATGTTGTACAACCTTCACCACTTCTTCCAATATTTTTCATCATTCCAAAGAAAGACTTTGTACCTATTAAGCAATCACTCCTCATTCTCCCCAGCACCCATGTCTTCAAATCTATTCTGCCTCTATGAATTTTCCTATTTTAGATATTTCATATAAGAAATACTACAATATTTCTCATTTTGTGTCTGGCTTGCCTGACTTAGCATAATGTTCTCAAGGTTCATCCATGTGTAGCATGTATTAGAACTAGATTTCTTTTTATATCTCAGTATAAGCATATGCATTTTGTTTATTCACTCATATATGAATGGACACTTAGAGTGAATAAGGCTGGCATGAACAGTGGTATGCTAGTGTGTGTCTGAACCCTTGCTTTCAACTCTTTTTGAGGACCTGTGTAGGAATGGAATTGCTGAGTCGTATGGTAGTTTCCCGTTTAGCTCTTTGGGGAACTGCCACACTGTTTTTCCATAGTAGCTACACCATTTTACATTCCCATCAACAATGCACAAAGATTTATTTTTTCATATGTTATTTGATCTGTCAGTCAGTATTCTTTTTTTTTTTTTTTAATCTGACAGCTGTAGAAGGAGCCAAAAGCAAATGCATTAATCCTGTTTCAAGATTGTTGTGGTTGGTTGCCATCAGCGTGATGATGACCCCTGACCATCCCATGAGTGAAGACTCAGTGACTTTATAGGATTTTCAAGAACATGAACTTTCTGAAGCAGGTCACCAGGTCTTTCTTCTGAGGCACTTTTAGGTGGGTGGAGCTCAAATCTTTTGGTATAACTAATTTTGCCACCCTGGGCTCTAGTTCAACGTTAAGAGACTGGGGCAGGGGAAGTTATGGGAATAGATGAATTGCTGTGAGAACGTGGTCAAGTCATTTTTCATCTTTGAACCTTGTTTGCTTATTCTTAAAGTGCATTCAAAGTATGAATTTCTGTCTTGTTTGATAAACTGTGATTTTTAAAGTGCCTTGATTTACATTATGATATGACCCTGACTTCTAGTGTCCTTTCTAGTTCTAACACTTGTAGGAGAAAAATACACACTTTGAGTTAAAATTTTTGGGAGAAATTTTGAACTCCTGGTTTATATTTTTTAAAATCTTCCAATTAACAGGCAATTTGCCTGATAATAAGATCTCAAATAGACATGAGTGAATTGGCAACATTAGGGAAAGTAGAGACAATATTTCTATTTTATTATGTCAATGTGGGATAAACAACTGAAAAAATAACTCATGGGTTGTAAGAATAAATGATGGACTAAGATTGGTAGTGTAATGCCTAAGGCACTTGACTGCTAACCAGAAGGTTGATGGTTCAAACCCACCAGCCACTCCTTGGAAGGAAGATGGGGCAATCTACTTCCATAGCGATACTGCCTCGGGAACACAAGGAGAGATCACTATGAGTTGGATCCGACTCAATGACACATAACAACAACAACAACAAGATTTAAAAGATCTCCTCTTTCTCCAATTTTGATATAATTAGTTGTATTTCATTGAGAAAATCATAAACATACCAACTTGGATTTCATTACTTGTAAATTGTCAAGAATTTAAAAAAAAATCATTGTGACATACTTTGAGAATTAAATCTATAAATAATTTATAATTGACTTGTAGCCTTCTGGTTAGCCATCAAATGCCTTACACACTACACCACCAGAGCTCCCAAACACCATATAGCTTTGCAATATATAAAGGAAAATGCAAAGTGCAGGCAAGGTGTGCTTTCCACATCTATGCTAAATATCCATATGTGCCTGTCTCTATATTTTTCTGCATCTCTCAATTTTTTAACTTTTTTCTTTGTCTTCTATCTTGAAATGGATCTATCTAATCTCTATCATCTATCTGACTCTACAGCCATGTTTTCAGTAAGCCTTCTACCTCAAATATTATGGGAAAGATGATGTCTCTGCACTGGGCTTAGGTACACTCTTCCAATATACTTTCTTTATCAGCAGTAGTTAAGAGACAGTTAAAGATACCAACACCCTCTTTGACCCTTTAGTGCTCTCATTTTTTCCAATGAAATATAAGAAGATTAAAACAAGGTGAAAGAAGAATTGATGCATTTTAATTGTGCTCTTGGAGATGGATTCGATATACCCTGGACAGTCAGAAGAGTGAACAAATCAGTGATAGAAGAAACACAACCTGAATGGTCCACAGGAGGGAGAATGGTGAGTTTCTGGCTTGCTCACTTGGGACATATTGTCAGGAAGGACCAATCACTAGAAAAGGGCACCATGTTTGGTAAAGTGAAGGGTCAGTAAAATGAGGGAAAGATACCCGCCTGCAAACATATTTTGTCTATCTAATTGCATTGTTTGTCTTGCTATTGAATTGTTAGTTTGTTTTGATATTCTGAAAAATATCATTTTGAAGATACATGTATTGAGAATATTTGCCCACAATCTGTTGTTTACGGTTTTAAATCAACTCTGTTGTGTTACAACACATGTATGACAAACTGAGTCCACTTAAATGGTACAGTATGAAGATTTTGACAAATTTAATATCATTGGGTGACACAAACAGTTAAATCCTTGACTATTAATCAAAAGGCTGTCAGTTTGAACACACCAAGGGGGGCCTAGGGAGACAGGCCCGGGAATTCTGCATTTGAAAGGATGCAATCTTGGAAACGCCTTGGAACAATTCTACTCTGCAAACATGAGATCACCTTGAGTTGGCATCAACTTGAGAGCAACTGAGAAAAACAAACTTACAAATCAGAGAAATCACATGCACAACTGTGATACAAAACCTCCCTCTTGTCCTTTGCACAGGAGCTGCTTCATGATTTTTTTCAATAGAGCCCTGTCTCCACCCTGAGCCTCAGGGAATCTCAGATCTACTTTTCATTGTTCAAATCAGTTTTACTTTTTAGAATTTATAATGAATGGAATCCTAGACTGTGTCTTCTATTGTGTCTGCCTCTTTCCATTGGCATAAGGATTCTGATATTTATCCATGGTATAGTGTGCATCAGTAGTTCCTTATTTTTACTGGTTACTAGACAAAGTTTTGCAGTTCAAATATGTGACTATAAATACTCAAGTGTCATAATAGATATACAATAAATAAATGCTGGTTACTGAATATATTCTCTCTAGGCCTGGCAAGGTTTCCCTAGGAATGTAACGTTACTGCTTAGTATTGGTGTCAAACATGGAAATTAAGCAGACCCTTTGAAATAATTAATAATCAATATGAAGAAGCAAAGGATTCCAGTGGTACAGTGGTTAGATCATTTGGCTGCTAACCAGGAGGTGACTGACTCAAACCCACCAGCCATTCCACAGAAGAAAAACAAGCCAGCCTGCTTCTGTTAAGATTTACAACTTTGGAAATCCTATGTGACAGTTCTATACTGTCCTATAGGGTCTCTGTGAGTTGGAATTGACTTACTGGCAGTGAGTTTGTTTTTGATATTAGTATTCTATTTATTTTCCACACCTCTGACTATTAATTTACTTGTTGGAGGATACTTGTTTCCAATATTTGGCTATTGTTAACAGTGCCTAAGGCATTTGACTGCTTACCAGAATGCTGGTGGTTCAAACCCACCAGCCACTCCTCAGAAGATAGATGGCCACCAACTTCTGTAGTGATTCTGCCTTGGAAACCCAAGGAGGCATTGCTAGGAGTCAAATTTGACTCAAAGGTAGTGAGTTTCTTTGGTTGGGATTAAAAGTAGGTATATGATTAGCCATATTTCCAATTG